>NC_091225.1:24674903-24777596 GCF_040958095.1 Procambarus clarkii
TCCCCCCACCCGTGTTCTCCCCTCCCACCCGTGTTCTCCCCTCCCACCCGTGTTCTCCCCTCCCACCCGTGTTCTCCCCTCCCACCCGTGTTCTCCCCCCACCCGTGTTCTCCCCCCACCCGTGTTCTCCCCCCACCCGTGTTCTCCCCCCACCCGTGTTCTCCCCCCACCCGTGTTCTCCCCCCACCCGTGTTCTCCCCCCACCCGTGTTCTCCCCCCACCCGTGTTCTCCCCTCCCACCCGTGTTCTCCCCCCACCCGTGTTCTCCCCCCACCCGTGTTCTCCCCCCACCCGTGTTCTCCCCCCACCCGTGTTCTCCCGGCCTCTCCCTAACCTCTTCAAGAACAAATCGCCTTTTTTATCGTTGCTCCCTCGCTGTTTCCGACGTTAAACGCCATGAAGGAATATTTTTTTACAGTTATTTACTAGACAGCCAAAAAACCATGACTTCTCCGCCTTTTATGTGGGATATATATATATATATATATATATATATATATATATATATATATATATATATATATATATATGTGTGTGTGTATATCACGAAAATAAACACGTGATTAAGAATGTGACAATGTCAGACCACGAAGGAAAAATGAAACAGGAAATTTCCTTAAGTACTTTCGTATATTAAATACATCTTCAGAAGGTGAAGATGTATTTAATTCTGAAGTCCTTCTGAAGATGTATTTAATATACGAAAGTACTTAAGGAAATTTCCTGTTTCATTTTTCCTTCGTGGTCTGACATTGTCATATATATATATATATATATATATATATATATATATATATATATATATATATATATATATATATATATATATATATATATTACTCATATGTTCTATATATATTCTACTCATATTTTACTCACGAACCATGGCGCATTTCCTCTTTTTTCACTTTATTTGGTAACCCATAATTATAATGTTGACGGTTGTGTTCAATAAGGGCATATGTGAGGCTGTCTTCACTGTTAATAGGGCTTTTTTGGGGGGGTTGCTATTGGGGGCTGGAGTGGATTTAGGGTGTTTATGAGGGCGTTTAAGCCCATTTAGTCCACCACGTCTGCGTGCTGGACCAGAGCAGATGCAGAGGGAACACTGCGTCTGCCCCGCAGACCACAACACCTTAACTCACTGCTTCCCTCACACCTTAAATACAGTGACACAAGGTCGCGTATTACCTGAACTCGCTCGTTAGGGGGGGGGGGTATTAATAGCCCAGTCTGGTGGTCCTGCGGTGCTAGAGGGGCCTAACGCCACGAGGGTTGAACTATCGGGAGGTAAACAATGGACTGTGCGTTATATCAAGGTCAGGATTATAGGCTAACAAGGCAAGTGGGGCTCATTAACAGTTGCTTTGATTGGTGGTGTTAGTGACACAGTCGTGAAGGGTAACTGTGTGTGTGTGTGTGTGTGTGTGTGTGTGTGTGTGTGTGTGTGTGTGTACTCACCTAGTTGTGTTTGCGGGGGTTGAGCTTTGTTCTTTCGGACCGCCTCTCAACTGTCAATCAACTGTTTACTAACGACTCTTTTTTTCCACACCACACAAACACCCCAGGAAGCAGCCCGTGACAGCTGACTAACTCCTAGGTACCTTTTTGCTGCTAGGTATCAGGGGCATCAGAGTGAAAGAAACTTTGCCCATTTGTTTCTTCCTGGAATCGAACCCGCGCCACAGAATTACGAGTCCTGAGTGCTACTGAGTGGACAGCGCTCGTTATTCGTAGTCCTAAGGTTCCGGGTTCGATCCCCGGTGGAAGCGGTAACAAATGGCAGAGTTTCTGACATCCGCATTCTCCTGTTCACCTAGCAGAAAATAGGTACCTGGGAGTTAGACAGCTGCTACGGGCTGCTTCCTGGGGATGGAGGCCTGGTCGAGGACCGGGCCGTGGGGACGCTAAGCCCTGAAATCATCTAAAGATAGCGTAATATGCACTAAGTGGGAGGCAACCCCCCCCCCCTCACCTCTCCCCTTGACCAGCACGTGGCTCCCCCTCACCTCTCCCCCTGACCAGCACGTGGCTCCCCCTCACCTCTCACCCTGACCAGCACGTAGCTCCCCCCTCACCTCTCCCCCTGACCAGCACGTGGCTCCCCCTCATCTCTCACCCTGACCAGCACGTAGCTCCCCCCTCACCTCTCCCCCTGACCAGCACGTGGCTCCCCCTCACCTCTCACCCTGACCAGCACGTAGCTCCCCCCTCACCTCTCCCCCTGACCAGCACGTGGCTCCCCCTCACCTCTCCCCCTGACCAGCACGTGGCTCCCCCTCACCTCTCCCCCTGATCAGCATGTGGCTTCCCCTCACCTCTCACCCTGATCAGCACGTGGCTCCCCCTCACCTCTCCACCTGATCAGCACGTGGCTCACCCCTCACCCTGACCAGCACGTGGCTTCCCCTGACCTCTCACCCTGACCAGCACGTGGCTCCCCCTCACCTCTCACCCTGATCAGCACGTGGCTCCCCCTCACCTCTCCCCCTGATCAGCACGTGGCTCCCCCCTCACCCTGACCAGCACGTGGCTTCCCCTGACCTCTCACCCTGAACAGCACGTGGCTCCCCCTCACCTCTCACCCTGATCAGCACGTGGCTCCCCCTCACCTCTCCCCCTGATCAGCACGTGGCTCACCCCTCACCCTGACCAGCACGTGGCTTCCCCTGACCTCTCACCCTGACCAGCACGTGGCTCCCCCTCACCTCTCACCCTGACCAGCACGTGGCTCCCCCTCACCTCTCACCCTGACCAGCACGTGGCTCCCCCTCACCTCTCACCCTGACCAGCACGTGGCTTCCCCTCACCCTGACCAGCACGTGGATCCCCCCTCACCTCTCCCCCTGACCAGCACGTGGCTCCCCCTCACCCCTCACCCTGACCAGCACGTGGCTCCCCCTCACCTCTCCCCCTGACCAGCACGTGGCTCCCCCTCACCTCTCACCCTGACCAGCACGTAGCTCCCCCCTCACCTCTCCCCCTGACCAGCACGTGGCTCCCCCTCATCTCTCACCCTGACCAGCACGTAGCTCCCCCCTCACCTCTCCCCCTGACCAGCACGTGGCTTCCCCTCACCTCTCACCCTGACCAGCACGTAGCTCCCCCCTCACCTCTCCCCCTGACCAGCACGTGGCTCCCCCTCACCTCTCCCCCTGACCAGCACGTGGCTCCCCCTCACCTCTCCCCCTGATCAGCATGTGGCTTCCCCTCACCTCTCACCCTGATCAGCACGTGGCTCCCCCTCACCTCTCCCCCTGATCAGCACGTGGCTCACCCCTCACCCTGACCAGCACGTGGCTTCCCCTGACCTCTCACCCTGACCAGCACGTGGCTCCCCCTCACCTCTCACCCTGATCAGCACGCGGCTCCCCCTCACCTCTCCCCCTGATCAGCACGTGGCTCCCCCCTCACCCTGACCAGCACGTGGCTTCCCCTGACCTCTCACCCTGACCAGCACGTGGCTCCCCCTCACCTCTCACCCTGATCAGCACGTGGCTCCCCCTCACCTCTCCCCCTGATCAGCACGTGGCTCACCCCTCACCCTGACCAGCACGTGGCTTCCCCTGACCTCTCACCCTGACCAGCACGTGGCTCCCCCTCACCTCTCACCCTGATCAGCACGTGGCTCCCCCTCACCTCTCCCCCTGATCAGCACGTGGCTCCCCCCTCACCCTGACCAGCACGTGGCTTCCCCTGACCTCTCACCCTGACCAGCACGTGGCTCCCCCTCACCTCTCACCCTGATCAGCACGTGGCTCCCCCTCACCTCTCCCCCTGATCAGCACGTGGCTCACCCCTCACCCTGACCAGCACGTGGCTTCCCCTGACCTCTCACCCTGACCAGCACGTGGCTCCCCCTCACCTCTCACCCTGATCAGCACGTGGCTCCCCCTCACCTCTCCCCCTGACCAGCACGTGGCTCCCCCTCACCCTGACCTGCACGTGGCTCCCCCTCACCTCTCCCCCTGACCTGCACGTGGCTCCCCCTCACCCCTCACCCTGACCAGCACGTGGCTCCCCCTCACCTCTCACCCTGACCAGCACGTGGCTCCCCCTCACCTCTCCCCCTGACCTGCACGTGGCTCCCCCTCACCCCTCACCCTGACCAGCACGTGGCTCCCTCTCACCTCTCACCCTGACCAGCACGTGGCTCCCCCCTCCTCTCCCCCTGACCAGCACGTGGCTCCCCCTCACCTCTCCCCCTGACCAGCACGTAGCTCCCCCTCACCCTGACCAGCACGTGGCTCCCCCTCACCCTGACCTGCACGTGGCTTCCCCTCACCCTGACCAGCACGTGGCTCCCCCTCACCTCTCCCCCTGACCAGCACGTGGCTCCCCCTCACCCTGACCAGCACGTGACTTCCCCTCACCCTGACCAGCACGTGGCTCCCCCTCACCTCTCCCCCTGACCAGCACGTGGCTCCCCCTCACCTCTCCCCCTGACCAGCACGTGGCTCCCCCCTCACCTCTCCCCCTGACCAGCACGTGGCTCCCCTCTCACCTCTCCCCCTGACCAGCACGTGGCTCTCCCTCACCTCTCCCCCTGACCAGCACGTGGCTCTCCCTCACCTCTCCCCCTGACCAGCACGTGGCTCTCCCTCACCTCTCCCACTGACCAGCACGTGGCTCTCCCTCACCTCTCACCCTGACCAGCACGTGGCTCTCCCTCACCTCTCACCCTGGCCAGCACGTGGCTCTCCCTCACCTCTCCCCCTGACCAGCACGTGGCTCTCCCTCACCTCTCCCCCTGACCAGCACGTGGCTCCCCCCTGACCAGCACGTGGCTCCCCCTGACCAGCACGTGGCTCCCCCTCACCTCTCACCCTGACCAGCACGTGGCCCCCCCTCACCTCTCCCCCTGACCAGCACGTGGCTCCCCCTCACCTCTCACCCTGACCAGCACGTGGCTCCCCCTCATCCCTCACCCTGACCAGCACGTGGCTCCCCCTCACCCCTCACCCTGACCAGCACGTGGCTCCCCCTCACCTCTCACCCTGACCAGCACGTGGCTCCCCCTCACCTCTCACCCTGACCAGCACGTGGCTCCCCCTCACCCCTCACCCTGACCAGCACGTGGCTCCCACTCACCTCTCCCCCTGACCAGCACGTTGCTCCCCCTCACCTCTCCCCCCTGACCAGCACGTGGCTCCCCCTCACCTCTCCCCCTGACCAGCACGTGGCTCCCCCTCACCCCTCCCACTGACCAGCACGTGGCTCCCCCTCACCCTGACCAGCACGTGGCCCCCCTCACCTCTTACCCTGACCAGCACGTGGCCCCCCTCACCTCTCACCCTGACCAGCACGTGGCTCCCCCTCACCCCTCCCACTGACCAGCACGTTGCTCCCCCTCACCCTGACCAGCACGTGGCCCCCCTCACCTCTTACCCTGATCAGCACGTGGCCCCCCTCACCTCTCACCCTGACCAGCACGTGGCTCCCCCTCACCTCTCACCCTGACCAGCACGTGGCTCCCCCTCACCTCTCACCCTGACCAGCACGTGGCTCCCCCTCACCCCTCACCCTGACCAGCACGTGGCCCCCCCTCACCCTGACCAGCACGTGGCTCCCCCTCACCTCTCCCCCTGACCAGCACGTGGCTCCCCCTCACCCCTCACCCTGACCAGCACGTGGCTCCCCCTCGCCCCTCACCCTGACCAGCACGTGGCTCCCCCTCACCTCTCACCCTGACCAGCACGTGGCTCCCCCTCACCCCTCACCCTGACCAGCACGTGGCTCCCCCTCACCTCTCACCCTGACCAGCACGTGGCTCCCCCTCACCCCTCACCCTGACCAGCACGTGGCTCCCCCTCACCCCTCACCCTGACCAGCACGTGGCTCCCCCTCACCTCTCACCCTGACCAGCACGTGGCTCCCCCTCACCTCTCACCCTGACCAGCACGTGGCTCCTACTCTTGCCTTGGAAATAAAATTAGTCAAGGTGTTTTCTCTGGTTTTTTTTTTAAATTAATATCATGTGTTTTTTGGATGTTTTTCTCTGTTTTTCTGTAATGTTAATTTCAGGAATATTTATTGAAAACGCGTAAAAATAAACAAATTATTTTTTCTAATCAACTCTGAGTGAGAATTTTGTATCGTTAAAAAAACTGAGTTTTGTATTTAGTATAATTCCAAGACAAAAATATTTCTGGGGGTACAAAATGGGTTTTCTGTAGCGTTTGTGTTTTCAACACAATAGTTACTATAGGTATTTCGAACACCATAGTTCGGTATTTTGAAAAATAACAGTTGGGTATTTTGAACAGAATTTTGTTCCAAGATGTTTTGAACACAACGGGTTTAAAGTCAAACAAGCTTCTTCTTGCTCATTCAGCCGTCTCGTGTCTCATGAGAGACACGAGAGAGACAGGTTCATGAGAGACATGAGAGAGACAGGTTCATGAGAGACATGAGAGAGACAGGTTCATGAGAGACATGAGAGAGACAGGTTCATGAGAGACATGAGAGAGACAGGTTCATGAGAGACATGAGAGAGACGGGTTCATGAGAGACATGAGAGAGACAGGTTCATGAGAGACATGAGAGAGACAGGTTCATGAGAGACATGAGAGAGACGGGTTCATGAGAGACATGAGAGAGACGGGTTCATGAGAGACATGAGAGAGACGGGTTCATGAGAGACATGAGAGAGACAGGTTCATGAGAGACATGAGAGAGACAGGTTCATGAGAGACATGAGAGAGACGGGTTCACGAACCACATGAGAGAGACGGGTTCATGAGAGACATGAGAGAGACGGGATCATGAAAGACACGAGAGAGACAGGATTCATGAGAGACATGAGAGAGACAGGTTCATGAGAGACATGAGAGAGACAGGTTCATGAGAGACATGAGAGAGACGGGTTCACGAACCACATGAGAGAGACGGGTTCATGAGAGACATGAGAGAGACGGGATCATGAAAGACATGAGAGAGACGGGTTATGAGAGACATTAGAGAGACAGGTTATGAGAGACATGAGACAGGCAGGTTCATGAGAGACATGAGAGAGACAGGTTATGAGAGACATGAGACAGGCAGGTTCATGAGAGAGACAAGTTCACCAAAGACATGAGAGAGACAAGTTCACCAAAGACATGAGAGAGACGGTTATGAGAGACATGAGAGAGACGGGTTACGAGAGACATGAGAGAGACATGACCCACCTACAGTTCAATATTTACCAATAACGACTGAGATGACCGATCTATAGTGAATAATACGATAATCTGAATGAATTATAGTTCAAAATAATTAGAAAATGTTTTACTTAATTTGGAAACATGTTCAATAGCGGCATAGATTTTTTTCTGTTGTGGTTAATGGGTAAATTGTTACATATTTTATGCTTGTTTTGTTGCTAATTGGGGGAATTATCAGAGTTTGTTAGCAATGGGCGGACAGCTGGGGTGGAGGGGGGGGGGGTATGAGTAATGATGAATACTGGTTGTTAGTGATGGGTTATATGATGGGTTTGTTGTGGTGGGGGTGTTGGGATGACAGCGTTACCAATATATATATATATATATATATATATATATATATATATATATATATATATATATATATATATATATATAATTACAACACACATATACGTACGTATCTATTGATGAGGCAATTTTCGGATACGTTGATGATGTAGTAACGGATAAAACAAGAATTTTTTTTTCTAACATGTCAACGGGGGGGGGGGGGTTGGGCCGCTCCAGCGCGATATTCACTCAAGCGGACTATTTCCGGATACGCGAGAGGCGTCGACTCCCATGTCACAAATATATTTACTTTCTGACTCAGGCGGAAGAGGCGGAGGGAGATATTTATCCTGAGGGATATATTGTCTAATTAGTGGCTCTTAACTGACCTGTTCCTTGTGGAAAGTATATATATATATATATATATATATATATATATATATATATATATATATATATATATATATATATATATATATATATATCTGTAAGACATGGCCAATTGTCTAATGCTTTGTTTGTGCATTTGTCAGAAAAAGCTCACCAAATTGATTGGGAGAGTGCTTCTTCAATAACAAATTGTAAAAGCACCTATAACAGAAACATAATTGAATCTGCTTTGATACAGATGACCAAAGAAAGTAATTTGAATATTAGCAGTGGTCTATATAACTTAGATCCATTTCTAATAGATCAGCTAAAGGGCGATTTAAGTAGGATCATTGAAAAACATTTGTCTCACTAATTCATTGTATATATTTACCTCTTTATGTTATAATTACCTATGATTTATGCTTGTATGTCTGCTGTATCGGATGGGCCATTGTGCTACATCGGATGGGGCAATTGGGTGCATCTGATGGGCCAATGGGACGTCTGCGTTGTCCAAGTATTGTACCTCACCCCACTTCACCACTCTCTCCTGCCTATTTATACCCATCACTCGATCTGTAAAATCATTCCTTCTGAAGATGTATTTAATATACGAAAGTACTTAAGGAAATTCCTGTTTCATTTTCCTCCGTGGTCTGACATTGTCATATATATATATATATATATAATGTGTGTGTGTGTATGTATGTATGTATTTTTTATATATTAAGTACATAATTGTTTACATATGATGAGACAGGAGCACATATTCCCTTGAGCTCCACAGCTCCGCCCCAAACATTGCCAATCCATCACTTGTTTGGGAAAAACTGTGTTTTCCGGGAATGTAATATTTAAGGGATTAGTTTTTTAATTAGTTTTGTTAAGTGGTGATCGCGCTTTATTAAATACGCAGATACACGCTAGAATTTATAGTGGAAACTTTTAACAACATTTGTTTTAAGTGAGTTTTATGAGGGTGGCAGGTGTGTGGGGTGTGGCAGGTGTGTGTGGGGTGTAGTAGGTGTGTGTGGGGTGTGGCGGGTGTGTGTGGGGTGTGGCAGGCGGGTGTGTGGGGTGTGGCAAGTGTGTGTGTGGGGTGTGGCAGGTGTGTGTGGGGTGTGGCAGGTGTGTGTGGGGGATGTGGCAGGTGTGTGTGGGGTATGGCGGGTGTGTGGAAGGTGTGTGTGGTGTGGCAGGTGTGTGGGGTGTGGCAGGTGTGTGGGGTATGGTAGGTGTGTGGCAGGTGTGTGGGGTATGGTAGGTGTGTGGGACAGGTGGAAACTGAGTACCCAGATGAGCCACAGAGACGTTAGACAGAATTTTTTCAGTGTCAGAGTAGTTAACAAATAGAATACAGTGATGTGGTGGAGGCTGACTCCATACACAGTTTCAAGTGTAGATATGACAGAGCCCAGTAGGCTCAGGAACCTGTACACCTGTTGATTGACGGTTGAGAGGCGGGACCAAATAGCCAGAGCTCAACCCCCGCAACCACAACTAGGTGAGTACACACACACACACACACACAAGAAGGAACACATGAGTAGCCATGTGTGTGATCCTCACCCAACCAGCACACACACTAATGTAGGCAAATTCGAGGCAAGATGGCGACATGGGCACGGGGACCAAGGCCCAGCAGTTAACTCGACGCCAGTTGAGCAATAAGCGAGTGAAGGGTGGGTGCACCAACTCCATCTGGTTTTGGAGGATTGAGCAGTCGGCAACCCCGGATGATACATCTTGGATGACTGGTTGGGTGTTGGAGAAGGTTGAAAGTAAGGTATGGGGATGGAGAGGATAGATGGGACAGATGGTGGGTGGAAAGGATAGATTGGGGGGGAGGGGGCACGGGGGGGGGGGTGGACTTCCTATTATTGGTGTCCTCACTCATGTTAATAAAGTTCCCATCTTATTTGTATTAATATTAATATATATTTTATCTCGCATCTGCCTGTCCTCCTCCCAAGCTTGTCTGTCTTGCACTGTTGTTGTGGTGTGTGGTTCCCGCCAGCCCTGGGAGCCTCACCCTTAGTGTGTCAGTCACTGCTTATGTCCACTGAACTGTTGTACCCACTGTAGGGTGTTTCCAAGTGTTTACTTCAACCTAGATGCACTTGCAAGATCAGACAATTTCAGTTGGGTTAGGTAATGCAGCAACCCGTTCTCGCACTTGCTTAGAGTCAATATTGGCTTATTTAATAAGTGCATATGTGACATACTAATTGATTGTGAATATTTTAGTTTACCTTGAAAAGCTTCATAGAAAACACCGACCTCACCTAACCTTCTTAGTATGTTAAGATGAGCATTTTATTGCTTCTTATTTACAATTATTACTTAACCTATCAACGGTATAGGTTAAGTATTAATTGTAATTAAGAAGCAATAAGATGCTTATCTTAACATACTAAGAAGGTTAGGTGAGGTCGGTGTTTTCTATGAAGCTTTTCAAGGTAAACTAAAATATTCACATTCAATTAGTATGTCACATATGCACTTATTAAATATGCCAATATTGACTGTAAGCAAGTGCGAGAACGGGTTGAATATAGTCACCTTTCATTCTTGATCCATTTTCGTTCCTTTGAATGTTGATTATAGTGAGTTCGCCTCGGCTGTAGTTTTTTCATTCCTCCATTGTAACTAAGTTCACACTGTTTTGGGACATATCATGTCGAATACTTCTGAACTTTCTCGTGTTTTAGTGTGATTTTGTATGTGGAGATGTTAGAGCTTGGTTGCACATTCATGTGTGTGTCTTATGTCGGTTATTTGTAATGTTTTGACAGATTCGTATTCTGGAGATGATGTAAACTTTCAGATCTTTCTATTTTTCTGCTTCCTTTATAACCTGTAAATCCCATTTCCCCCCGTTTTTATTATTTTGCATTTGTCCGGGTTAAAGTCTACCAACCATCATTCTCACCAACGATCCAGTGCGTGCTTCCTTTAGTCTCTTGCAGTTTATTTTTTGCTTCTATCTATACTCGTCATCTTTACATTGTCCAAAACACATTGATATGAGTGTTCTTATTTCCTTTGTCATGTCATTTGCATCAATTGGGAACATAATGTAGCATTAGATCAAGCCTTGTGCTATTCCCCCATGTGACCTCTTCCCTTTCTGATTTCCCCTCTTATCGCCATTACCCTCTGTTTGCTACCGGAGAGTCTCCCCTCACCCTACGCTCTACCCGTTCAGTTATAAACTACCTTTCCTCTCAAGTTTATTTAGGTGGCTTTTATGTAGGATAGTACAAAGCTCACTCTGTCATTCAAGGAGTAGCCAGTAAGTGCATCATTTTCTCCCTTGTTTAATCACTGTCTTGTTTTTTTTTAACTGTAATTGGTCACTGAACCCAAATTGGTGCTTAAAGCTAAAATAATTAGTTTTATACGTGAACTACAAGTCGTTTCTTTAGGAAATTGGGACGAATGCATGTCAGTGACTTCAGTCTGTAGTTCAGTGGCTCACGACATTTTTCTTTCAGATGGGGATCACATTAGATATTTTACACATATGTGGCAAATTAATTCGCTCCCAATAGTCACTTTAGGAACATTGCAAAGGGAGTAGTGTAGTGCCTTTGTTGTCTCTTTTTAGAAACAGTGATTCTATCTTGTCTAATCCCATATCCTATTTCCATTTCCAGTGTTTTCTAGTCACCTTTGTCACCTTTCTGCCTTCACTGCAATTTCAATGAGTATCTCTCTGCTTGGCTTCATGCATCCTCATCCGGTGGGAACTTTGGTTTATAAATGTCTTTTTTGTCAATAGCGGTACCCTCCTGGTCTGCTTTTTCTTTCTAATTATAAAGAATAATTACAAATGTCATTTGAAATACGTGATTTGTAATAATTCCTGTTAATTTTATCCCCCCTCTTCCTACTATGTCAGGTTCTGTGAGTACTCTTCTCTCTTCCTGTTCTTCTGCAGTGTTTGTCGTTCCATCTACTCTAGTATGACTTTGAAGTTGTTTATCCACAACATTTGGGTCTGATTAGTTGACCCTTGTATGAGGCATGTTATTAGTGAAGATAGGGGGGAAGAAGACAGGGCGGGGCTTAGTAGTAAATAAAAATAAAGTCTTGGGAAGCCCTAGCTCTAATGTGAGAGCTGAGTGTGTGTGTGTTATACTGCAATTTAATGCATATTTTAATTACTTGAACAGAGCACTTCCTCTCCCAAACTATTTATACTGTGTTACGGGGGTGGTCTGGGGCTATGCTACCAAGTGGGCTGCTAGGGGTTCAGGAGACAGAATAGTCAGTCTCTGACTCATGTAACTCATGTCACGGGGGTGGGCCGGGGCTCTGCTAGCACTCAGCTGCTAGGGGCTCAAAAGGCCGAATACTCAGCCCCTCCTGACTCCCGGGATTTACCGGAGTCTCCTTGGTCACACAGGAGAGGACCAACAATGCCCACCTCGGCAGGTCTTTGCTTCCACCACAAAAGGTGGTGCCACTGATTCACCCTGGAAGCCCTTCAGTCAAACACGGGGAAACTGCTGTTAACAGTTCCGGCCTAGACCCGAGGAGGAGTGAAGGAAGACTCACGCTTACCTTATAACCATAACCTCCCTGAGTCTTGCCTGCCAGACAAAAAGGTTGCAGGAAGGCCTTTCCCGCCTGTCTTCTCTATCTTCTTAACAAGGTCGCCAGCTGGGTTATTATATCTGCACCCCAGCAATGCAGTTCAGTGGGTGTATTATATATTGTTTGTAGCCAGAAGATTGCTACTCCCATAGATCTGCTACTAGACTGTCGGCCTAGGGTACTCTCCCAGGAAGGTCTGTGTGGCTTTACCTCTCTCTAGCCACTACGTTACTAGTTGCCACCATTCAGGCACTGATACTGATCGGATGGCTAAGGGTACACTTTTATATAAGACCGTGCTGTCTTTGCCACTCTCCAGGCAATAAGAACTTCTATAGAGAACGTAGTGTTCCCTAGGTGGCACTATGATAACCTTCGTGTATGCTCATAGAGAAATATTATAATGGAGGCACACTTAAACACAGTGATAAAATGTGTGAATTTACTTACACAAATTACATGAACACACACACAATCACAAGTAATACATGAATATGAAAATAAGGATAATAAGTCTGGAGATTATCAGCCTCTTCTTCCACGACCTCCAACACTCCTTCAACTGGGCAGAAAGACAGGAGTCCCCCACACTCTCTCACAGGAGGGCCTCTTCACCACGTCGGCGCCTCTTCTTCACTGTCCTGCCATCCATACACACTGTCCCCTCTGACAGTCCTGGACACAAGCTGCCTTGCAGCCTATTCTACTACTAAAGTATTAATGTCCTATTGCCACATACATAAGTAAATATTGTGGCTTAACTAGCCTACTCACACAAGGGGTAATGGGAGGCAAAATGATCTACCTCTACATTCCTGGCTCACGACGCCTGTCCCTCGATGGTGTGAGGTTCCCACGCTTCCTGAGTCGATCCTCGATGATCCAGGAACGTTCCACAGGTCCTCAGGTGTCGTGGAGCCTTCGCGTCGTCGCCGTTCCAATCCCTGAGATTCAGCTACCCCAATCCTGGTTCATCGATGGGCGCTGAGCTAATCACTATTTTCCCACACTCGCCCCTTCCACAAGGCGTTGCTCCTTGTCCTAGGAATGGTGTCGTCCTTCCAAAACCCTCAGTGGATGTGACCCGGTTACAGCTAGGCTTGCCCACCACACCTTTCCAGGCCCTCAACGTCCAGCGTCGCCGCCCAGCGTCGTCACCGAATATTTTCCAAGTTTGGCACTCTTTTGCTCAATAAACTTGGTTCCTTTTTGCTTCCCAGAAGCGCGGACGTCTCCAATACGTGAGATGGGCAGCGATAGCCAGCTCTAATCCACTAAGAAAGGCTTGTAGAGCCTCAAATCCTTGAGAGATGACCGAGGTGCGTCCTCTCGCCTTCACGGTCAGGTCAACTCTGATGTTGGCGCCACCCGGGGCACTCGGTGGCGTCACGGCGGGCCCTGATTGGTCGCCCGCGACCTAAGTCGGCCAATCCGCGATCGGCTAGTGTCCCTTCCAAAACGTCATATCTGCAGTAGGGGATACTCTTTCATTTTATATCAGGGCGCCAATTTCCCCTTACTTACAACTTATAATGTAAGTTTCTCCCTTAACTGGCAGCCGGTCTGGTCGCCACATATATGAATAGACTCCCTGAACCTCAGAGAATCAGTAGGGAGAGCTGATATGAATCTTAAAGCGGGCAAACGAAAGAAATAGGAGAGGGCACCATAACACTCATCAGAGTCACTTGGTCCCAAAGGTGAGGACCACGTAATGCCCACCACCGCAGGTCAATGCTCCCACCACCTGGGTGCCCCTGATTCGCCCTGGGAGCCCTTCAGTCAACCACGGGGAACACTGCTAACAGCAATTCCGGCCTTGCCCCACGGAGGAGTGAAGGAAGACTCGGGTTTACCTTCAGCAACACTTCCTCTGAGTCTTGCCTGCTGTAACTAAAGGGTCGCAGGTCTCTCTTCCAACTTGCGTTTCTCTACCATCTAACAAGGTTGCCAGCTGGGTTAATATCTCTGCACCCCAGCAATGCAGTACAGTGGATATGCTCTATGTTGCCTGTCGGCACAGTGTTGCTGCACTTACAGCGTTGAAACAGGACCACCAGCCTAGGGTATGCTTCTATAAACGTCTGTGTTGCTCTAGCACCACCAGCCACTAGGAGGTTTCCATATAAAATCATATTGTTCACTAGGTGGGGTTACAATATCACTTGTGTATGCTCGTAGAGATAATATGGAAACAACATCAGTGAAACATCAGTAAAAATATATGACATTTATTAACGAAAAGCTCCATGAACACATATATAATTAATAAGGATACATGCATGGATATATATGGAGTAAATATTCTGGAGATCATTGGCACATCTCCTCTCACGACCTCCTGCAACTCTGTCAGCTGGACAGATTTAAAAAGGGGGGTCTCACGTCCCCGCCAAACACACACCGAAACTAAGACGTTGCTACAACGTTCAAACAAGTTTTAACACCACCTAACCAGTTAATACAACCAATATAACAAGTTGTAACATCATTCTAATACGTCATAAACATGTTAAGCCAAGATGTTACAACTTCATTACAAGTTGTAACAAGCGGAAAATAGAGACAGTTACAGTTTGTGTTTCCAGGGACACCCTCTCAAGTGGGGGCGTTTCGTCAACGTCGACTGCCGCCTCACCTACTGCCACGTCGTCCACACACTGTCTTCTTCAACAGTCGTAAATACTAGCTGCCCTGCAGCCTATCCTAATACTAATATACTAATAAATATACTGATACCATATATAGATATTTGGTGGCCTAGCTAGCCAAGTCAACAAGGGGTAATGGGAGGGAAAAATGATCTACCTTCAACATTCCTGGTTCACGACGCCTGTCCCTCGATGGTGTGAGGTTCCAGCGGTTCCTGAGTCACTCCTTGATGATCCAGTAGCGTGTTGCAGGACCTCAGGTGTCGTGAAGCGAATTGCATCATCTCTGTGCCACTCCCAAAGTTCAGATATTCCAATCCTGGTCCAACCAGTGGTCACCGAGACAGTCATGGTATACACACGTTCCTTCCACAAAGGTGTTTCTCCTTGACTTAGAAACGGTCTTCCCTTCAACGTCCTCAGTAGATGTGACCCAGTCACTGCAGTCCTGCACGCCACACCATCCAGACCCGTGGGCATCAGGCTATGGCCTCCTCCAGTCGTCGCCGACCGATACCTCAAATTTTGGCACTTCTTTGCCCAATAAACTTGGCTTCTTTTTGCTCCCCAGGAGCAGAGGGTCTTCAGCAATAATGGTGAACTATGTTGACTGCCTACAATCCACTGAACGAGGCTCCCAGAACCTCCGACCTCAAGAGCTATTTGACACACGTCTACTCACGTCCAGTCAGGTCAGCTCTGGACGACGCCTCCACCGCCAGGGGCTCTCGGTGACGTCACGACGGGCGCTAATTGGTTGGCCGCTACACATGACCTCGGCCAGCCAATCGACAGTCGGCTGGCGTCGCCCACAAAATGGCGGATTTGCAGGCAGGGGGCACCATTTTGTTTGTATCAAGGGTGCGACTTCCCCCCTTACACACAAACCTATAAATGCAAATTTCTCCCCAATTAGGTGACCAATCTGGTCACCTCATATACCAAGAGACTCCCTGCGCCTCAGGGAATCAGCAGGGTCAGCAGATATGACTCTTAAAGCCGGAATTTGGAGAGAAATAGAAAGGGCTGTGTAATAACTGCTGAATTATGCCTCGATGCATTTGCTGGTAATCACATTCGCTATCCAATTCTGTCTCTTCTAATTAGTGTGGCATCATCTGCTAACATTGATATGAAGAGACAAATTTCTCTACCAGGTCATTGTCATATATTAAAAACAGAATAGGTCCTAGCACGGACCCTTGTGGGACTCCACTCGTAACCTTGTCATTCTGATGTCTCAGCTGTCACTTATTATTATTAACATCTTTATTGACTAAATTTAATTACAATTTACCTAATCTGATGATTTCAGCAGTCAGTATAATCTTTTGCTTTAATGAGATACTCTTCTCCACCTTAGGACTCTTCCTGATACACCAGGAAGGACTTCCTCGGACTTTTCTTTTCAGTTTCTTACATTCTCCCCATTCTGTCCTCATTTCTTTTTAATTTATCATGCCTTCATTGTTACTTAATATTAGTAAACATGTTGAATCAGGAAGTTCCTTTCTACAACATCTACAAGCTTAGCTCACCATGCCCCTTCTCAGCTTCTAGGGTCCATTTTACCCAGCCAATTTAGCGTTGATTGACGTCTCCCATTGCTCCTAGCCTCGCTCTCAGCGTTTGAGGTGTGTCTGCTTCTTGGAGAATCATTCACGCTCTGCTCTTAATTTAAACTTCTTGCCCCAGTCATCCGTTTATCGGTGGGGTCCAAGTCGCAGCCACGACCGACTTTCTTAGCTTCTGTCGAAGGAATTCCCACTATTCAGTTACTTCAGTTACTTGCTTTCTAAAAGGAAATCTCTTCAATGTTCCTGTTTCTGATGATCAGCATCGTTGCTCCTCCCCTGATGTGTGTACTCACCTAGTTGTGCTGCTTGCGGGGGTTGAGCTCTGGCTCTTTGGTCCCACCTCTCAACTGTCAATCAACTGGTGTACAAATTCCTGAGCCTACTGGGCTCTATCATATCTACATTTATAACCGTGTATGGAGTCAGCCTCCACCACATCACTGCCTAATGCATTCCACATGTTAACTGCTCTGACACTGAAAAAGTTCTTTCTAACGTCCCTGTGGCTCATTTCGGTACTCAGTCTTCACCTGTGTCCCCTTGTTCCTGTACCACCAGTGTTAATCAGTTTATCTTTATCTACCCTGTCAGTTCCTCTGAGAATTTTGTAGCTAGTGTTTTCCCTTACTCTTCTGTCTTCCAGTATCGTGAGGTGCATTTCCCGCAGCCTTTTCTCGTAACTCATGCCTATTAGTTCTGGAACTAACCTAGTAGCATACCTCTGAATTTTTTCCAGCTTCGTCTTGTGCTTGACAAGGTACGGGCTCCATGCTGGGGCCGAATACTCCTGGATTGGTCAAACATACGTGGTATACAAGGTTCTGAATGATTCTTTACACAGATTCCTGAAGGCTGTTCTGATGTTTGTCAGCCTCGCATACACCGCCGATATTATTCTTTTTATGTGGGACTTCAGGAGACAGGTTTGGTGTGATATCATCTCCTAGATCGTTCTCTCTGTCCGTTTCATGAAGGACTTCATCTCCCTTCGGTATCCTGTGTCTGGCCTCCTGTTTTCACTGCCTAGTTTCATTACATTACATTTACTCCGGTTGAAGTGTAGTGACCATTTGTTGGACCATTCCTTCAGTTTGTCTAGGTCATCTTGTAGCCTCATACTATCTTCCTCTGTCTTAATCCTCTTCATAATTTTTGCATCATCGGCAAACATTGAGAGGTACGATTCAATTCCCTGTGTGTGTGTGTGTGTGTGCTCACCTATTTGTGCTTGTGGGGGGGTTGAGCTCAGGCTCTTTGGTCCCGCCTCTCAACTGTCAATCAACTGGTGTACAGGTTCCTGAGCCTACTGGGCTCTATCATACCTACACTTGAAACTGTGTATGGAGTCAGCCTCCACCACATCACTGCCTAATGCATTCCACATGTTAACTACTCTGACACTGAAAAAGTTCTTTCTAACGTCTCTGTGGCTCATGTGGGTACTCAGTTTCCACCTGTGTCCCCTTTAAATTTTAAATTTTGCCCCGAGGGGCGAGTTTATTGGGCAGCGCCACTCATCTTGTGAATGAACACACCGCCATAGCAGCATGCACAACACTCCCCAATAGGAAGAAAACCCGCTGGGTTGTTCATCCTGTCACTTGTACCCAGACACAGCTGGAACTTGCTTAACTGTCTCAAGTGAACAGCTCCTCAAACAAGAAGATTAACATCTATCAACCCATAAAAGCTTATGTTATCTTGTGAGTGCAAAATGGGGAAATCTTTTAAGAACAGTATCAATATTTGACAAATAGTGTTTTCCTAACTCAAACAATGTGGGGTTTATTATTCTACAGTTATTCCTAATGTCTCTCAGGTGTTCACATTCACGTAGATAGTGGTCAAGGCGGTGTCCATCACTCTCACCACAGATTCTGCAACTTCGCTGATCAACTGTTGTTTCCATTCCATATCTCCATGGATATTTGTATCCAAGACGGATTCTCGCTATTACTGATTCTCTCCGTCGTCCTCCTCCTCTTCGTCCATAATAATTGGGATTGCCAGCTGCAACCATGTTGTACCATCGTATAGATTCACTGGTTTGTGCTTCTATCCTCCTTTCCTCAGTTACCTTGTCACGGTGATGTTACCTGATAGTACCTCTAATTTGTAGTAGTCTTGGGTATGAAGTATTCAATATGGTCTCCTTCAGCAGCCAGCACATCTGCTCGTTCATTCCCACATATTCCAACATGGGAGGGGATCCACAGAAACTTGATGACTCTTCCCTGATTGGTAAGTACTCTCACAGCTCTCTTAATTTCAGCGACTATTGCAAGATTTTCTGCCTGATTTTTACTTAGGCTTTGCAGTGCTGCTCTTGAATCGGTGCAAATCACTGCACCATTAGTGTTCCGTTCAAGAAACCTTAACGCCATAACAATGGCAGTTAGCTCTGCTTGCGTTGAAGAGGCATAGTTCTCAATACGCGCTTTTTCTTCATTTCTGCGTTGGAAAGTATTATCCTTGATTACCGTGTATGCTGCACCAGCCCTGCCATTGACAGGATTAGATGACCCGTCAGTGTAGATTTGATCTAGTTCATCTCCGGCTTCTTTATAGATTTCCTCGAGATTCTTGTGGTATCATGTTGGATTTTTTCGTTGCCATTTCATTGATGATAATTTTGCATGAGTCATCCTCCCAGGGACCTCTCTACAGGCAGGAGCTCACGGGCTTGCTCAAGCAGGTGAATCTCTTCAAGGTAGCAGACTGATCTGTGATGCCATTTTTTGCTTTTCCTGTTTCCCCCTGAAAGTAGCACAGAGCTCAGTTTTTTCATAGCAATATCATTGTAATGGGGATCTCTGGCTATCCTAATTGCAAGCTTAGCATTCAGCTCCTGAATTCTGCTTTTAACACTGGGAAGGGACAACTCCTCTCGTAGATTAGACGTTTTGGCAGTTCTTGGAACTCCAAGAATGACTGTCATGGCTTCATTTTGAATGCTTTCAAGCCTTTTCATATCGTTTTGGGAGTAGGTGCACAGAACTGGTGCGGCATAGTCTATGACGGAGCGCACATAGGCTGTGTACATCATTTTAAGCACGGCAATAGAGGCTCCATGTCCATTCCAGGTCATAGCTTTCAGTGCCCTGAGTCGACTTTTGCATGTTCCTATGAGTTGATTGAGCTCCTCTTTCTTTCCCTTGTTAGAGCCGACAGTGACGCCAAGATACCGATAGTGGTCAACCCATTCAAGTGTTACACCATTAATTTGCAGTTCTTCATTTGCTCTCCGCTTGCGATGGGAGTATGCCTTCGTCTTGTTTGTGGAGAGAGTGAAACCGAGCTCAGTACATTTCCTTCCAAGGAGTTCAATGGACTGTTCAATTTTTCCCAAGGTGGGAGCTTGTATTAGAACATCATCTGCATATCCCACTTGTTGTGCTCCTTCCGGAAAATCAATATTTGCAATGGCGTTCATAAGTACATTGAATAGTGTAGGGCTTAAGACTCCGCCTTGGGGGGTCCCGAGTTCCATATTCATTGTTCTGGAGACTGCTCCATTGAAGCAAACCTTGGCTTTCCTCCCTGTGAGGTAGTCTTCAACCCATTTCATGAGTCTCCCCTTGACACCCATGCATGCAAGCTCGTCCAGGATCGCAATCCCCTGTGCTTTGTCGAAGGCTCCTTTGATGTCAACAAATACAGAGTACCTAGCCGTGTCATTAGCCAAGTAATTAACTATACAATTTGCTGTGCTCCGTCCTTTAACAAATCCATTGACCCCCTCCCCTAACCTGCCTATTTTGTGCAACAGTCGGTTTAGGATGATCCTTTCAAGCATCTTGCAAGTGCATGACACGAGGCTGATAGGTCTGTAATTACCAGGGTCATTAGGCTTCGGTATGGGAACAATTATTGCGTGTTTCCAGTGTGTGGGCAACACTCCACTTAGGAATGACTTGTTAAACAGGTGGAGTAGTGGATTCCCAGACACTTCACACAGTGCATTGAGTATGTCGTAGGTGACGCCATCTTCACCAGGTGCTGTACTTTCTTGTTCGCGTCCCACCAGTGTTGAATAGTTTATCATTGTTTACCCGGTCGATTCCCCTGAGGATTTTGTAGGTAGTGATCCTACCTACACACACACACACACACTACCTACTATAGTGTGTGTGTGTGTGTGTGTGTGTGTGTGTGTGTGTGCGCGTGCGTGTGTGTGCGCGCGTGTGCGTGTGCGAGCGTGTAAACAGGGTAGTGAAGGGGTGACAATGACTCAGCAGAGGGCTGGCCGCTGGGGTGGAGGTCTTATCAGCTGACACCTGGCCTGGGCGTCTGCCTCTCACGCCCTCATCCTCACGCTCTAGTATTTCCGCCCCCTCGCCCTCACACACACACACACACACACACACACACACACACACACACACACACACACACACACACACACACACACACACACACACACACACACCTTACTTTTAACCTTACTTTTAAAACTAGGTATGATAGGGAAATGGGACAGGAGTCATTGCTGTAAACAACCGATAGCTAGAAAGGCGGGATCCAAGAGTCAATGCTCGATCCTGCAAGCACATATAGGTGAGTACACACACACACACTGCATATTTTTGGATTGTCAGAAAGCCTTTGATACAGTACCACACAAGAGGCTAGTGTGAAAGTTGGAGATGCAGGCTGGAGTGAAAGGGAAGGTACTCCGGTGGATAGAGGAGTACCTAAGCAACAGGAGACAACGAGTCAGTTTGAGGGGTGAGGTCTCAAATTGGCGAGACGTTACAAGTGGAGTCCCGCAGGGGTCAGTAATTGGACCTATACTGTTTCTGATATATGAAAATGATCTCCCAGAGGGTATAGAATCGTTTCTCTCAATGTTTGCCGTTGAAGTTCAACCCGAGTAAATGCAAAGTAATGAAACTAGGCAGTGGAAATAGGAGGCCAGACACAGGATACAGAATAGGAGATGAAGTACTTAATGAAACGAACAGAGAGAAAGATCTAGGAGTTGATATCACACCAAACCTGTCTCCTGAAGCCCACATAAAAAGAATAACGTCTGCGGCATATGCGAGGCTGGCTAACATCAGAACAGCGTTCAGGAATCTGTGTAAGGAATCATTCAGAATCTTGTACACCACATATGTAAGACCAATCCTGGAGTATGCGGCCCCAGCATGGAGCCCGTACCTTGTCAAGCACAAGACGAAGCTGGAAAAAGTCCAAAGGTATGCCACTAGACTAGTCCCAGAACTAAGAGGCATGAGTTACGAGGAAAGGCTGCGGGAAATGCACCTTACGACACTGGAAGACAGAAGAGTAAGGGGAGACATGATTACAACCTACAAAATCCTCAGAGGAATCGACCGGGTAAACAAGGATAAACTATTCAACACTGGTTGGACGCGAACAAGGGGACACAGGTGGAAACTGAGTACCCACATGAGTGTAACACCCAGGACCTCCCCCCCTTTTATGTCACTGGCATTTTTTTTTTTCTTTTAGGGTTAGTTGTGGTATTTTGGATGAGTTAGGATAAGACAAAATTGGGCTTAATTATCATACACCCGATTTTGTCTTAACTCCGGGGAAAGGGAGCCGTAACACCCAGGACCTCCCCCCCTTAGAGTTCACACCCAGGGAAGCCTTCTCCAAGAGGTCAGCCCAGATGACCTCCGGTTTATCTTGTATATTGATTAAAAATTCCTGGGTTAGTCTTAGTCAGCATAGTTTTAAGTATGTAATATTTCATGCAAGGAAATTAGACTCCAGATGTGTAAACATCCCTGGATCTCCCCCTTTTGGCCAGGTCAGAGGTCAGTCACATGTAGTTAATAACTCCTCTCTTGAAGAGTGTATGGTGAATGTCAAACAAGCTTATTGAAATATTTCTTGAGTGTTTGTACACTTTTGGTGGGTAGCAACAGCAGATCTCCCCCTCCCCCCTGTGGGGGGTTGTATATAGAGGGCCTGTAGGAACATAGGAAATGCAGAGTGCGGTACACCGGGATCGAGAGCGGGGCTGTGAAGAACATCTCAGCCAGGGAGAGACAGAGGTCTTAAGGTAATGTGTGTGATCTCTGAGGTTTTGTTCCATGTCCAAATTTCTTAACTTTTTGCCAGTGTTAGTGTAGCATGTATAAGTAGTGATTGACATAATTTTGGTCTCAATAAACTCGTTAAATTTCCCGTCTGTGTCAATTGTTGAATCCTCTTAGCCTTTTGGATATAGTGGCTGACAACCGTTTTCAAAATTAATGACAGTCATAGAAAGTACTCTCCAAGTCAAGCAATGTTTCTTGCCTCGTTGCTTGATATAGTTTCAATGGTCAAAGGCAGATGGTGGCAGCGTATTTAATCTCTGTGTTAGCATTTCCTTATTGGCAGTGTACCTTTGGTTCCGGTGTAACCATCATATGTCAGCTCATAACAGTGTTATCAAGTGCAACCGATGAGGAAGTGTTACTCAGGATAGTTTAGTGTTCCATTATAGTGGTGTTCCATTATAGTGGTACATTTTAGGGTGGTGTTACAATAGGGCGGTGTTACATGAGCCACAGAGACGTTGGAAGGAACTTTTTCAGTGTCAGAGTAGTTAACGGATGGAATGCATTAGGCAGTGACGTGGTGGAGGCTGACTCCATACACAGTTTTAAATGTAGATATTATAGAGCCCAGTAGGCTCAGGAATCTGTACACCAGTTGATTGACAGTTAAGAGGCGGGACCAAAGAGCCAAAGCTCAACCCCCACAAGCACAATTAGGTGAGTACAACTAGGTGAGTACACACACACACATGGAAAAACTGGCCAAGACGTGATGGACTGCATCACACAGAAGAGTAAGGAGGCAGCAGACACGTTTGTCCCGGTCCAAAAGGAAAAAAATAGGAAATGTATTAGGGACAAGACCTACCATTAATGTATAATGATTAACTGTGAATACCTACAGAGAACAATCTCTGTAACTAGCTGACGTTATAATTATGTGTGTGTGTGCAGGATAAATGTTATTGTTAATGTGATAATCTCCGTTGAGGTCTGATTAAGACTTTTTGTTCCCTCTGTGATCTCTTTTTACGTTACCGCTCACAGGATGGGTATTGGGTGCACAATAAATTAGCCGCCTCCTGCGGCAGAAATTAAAAAAAAGGTGAGAAGTGAGGTAGAAAGACAGTACGAAAATGACATAGCAAGTAAGGCAAAGACCCACTCTAAATTGCTGCACAGCCACAACGGATAATCAAACTGAGGATAGGTACTCAAAAAAGGTTCACCACAAATAACAAGGAAGTGTGTGAGGAATTGATTAAGAAATTCCAGGAGGTCTTCATAATAGAGTAAGGAGAAGTTCCTGAATTAAGAGAGGGAATAACTAACCATGCACCACTGGAGGAGAATGAGATTAAAAATGAGGAGGTAAAGAGGCACCTGCTTAAGCTGGATGTGACAATGGCTATAGGCCCAGATGGAATCTCACCATGGATACTAAACGAAGGAGCAGAAGTACTGTGCCTACCACTCTGTGGTGCATAACAAATTGCTGGTAATAGGAGAACTGCAAAAAAATTGTAAGATGACTAATGTGGTGCTGAAAAACAAGGGCGACAGACAAGAGGCACTGAAATACAGGCCAGTGTCCCTAGCTTGCATACCATGTAAGTTGATGGAGAACATTGTGCAAAAAATAAAAACTAGTAGAAAATTTTGAGTGAAAGAGCTTTGTAATACATCATCAGCATGGATTCAGGGATGGTAAATCTTGCCTCACAGGATTAATTAAATTCAATGACTAGGCGGCAAACGTGAAGCAAGAAAGAGAACGGTGGACAAACTGCACACATTTGGATTGCCAGCAAGCCTTTGGAAGGCTTATTCTCCCCATAGGGAAATAGTGCATAACTTGGAGATGCAGGCAGGCGTGGAAGGGAAGGTACTCCATTGGATAAGGGAGTATCTAAGCAACAGAAGACAGCGAGTCACTGTGAGAAGTGAGGTCTCGGAGTAGCAAGACATCACCAGTGGAGTCACATAGGGTTCAATCCCTGGATCTTTTTTTTAGGGGAGACATGATCACCACATACAAGATTCTCAAAGGAATTGAAAGGGTAGATAAAGACAGACTATTTAACAAAGGGGCACACGCACTAGGGGACACAGGTGGGAAGTGAGTACCTAAATGACCCACAGAGATATTAGTGTTATCAGTTCTTCAACTGTGTTATCACACAGTTCAAGAAGCTCAAGAATCTGTACACCAGTAGATTGACGGTTGAGAGGCGGGACCAAAGAGCCAGAGCTCAACCCCCGCAAGCACAACTAGGTGAGTACACCCCCCTCCCCCACCCCCCCAACACACACACAGGGGTCTGGTAGCTGAGAGGACAGCGCGCGGGACTCGTAATTCTGTGCCCCGAGTTCGATTCCCGCACCAGACAGAAACAAATGGGCAGAGTTTCTTTCACCCTGATGCCCCTGTTACCTAGCAGTAAATAGGTACCTGGGAGTTAGACAGCTGTTACGGAGTTGCTTCCTGGGTGTGTTTGGGGGGGGGATTAGTTAGTTGTTAGTTACAGTTAGATTGACTGACAGTTGAGAGGCAGGCCGAAAGAGCAAAGCTCAACCCCCGCAAGAACAACTAGGTGAACACACACACACGCACACACGACGGGACCAAGCGGCTGAGTGGACATCGCTTGGGGGTGTCGTAGTTCTAATGGCCCGGGTTCGATTCTCGGCGGAGGCGGAAACAAACGGGCAGTTTCTTTCACCCTGATGCACCTGTTCACCCAGCAGTAAATAGGTACCTGGGAGTTAAGACAGCTGCTACGTTCGGTTTCCTGGAGATATATGTGTGTGTGTGCGTGTGCGTGCGTACGTGCACACACACACGACGGGACCAAGCGGCTGAGTGGACATCGCTTGGGGGTGTCGTAGTTCTAATGGCCCGGGTTCGATTCCCGGCGGAGGCGGAAACAAACGGGCAGTTTCTTTCACCCTGATGCACCTGTTCACCCAGCAGTAAATAGGTACCTGGGAGTTAAGACAGCTGCTACGTTCGGTTTCCTGGAGATATATGTGTGTGTGTGCGTGTGCGTGCGTACGTGTGTTAGAGAGATATATATGTATTAGATATAATAGAAGAAAAATTGATTGGTTAGAAAGGCGGGGTCAAGAGCTAATAGCTCGATTCTGCAGACACAAATAGTAAATACAAATAATAAATAAAATCACACACACACACACACACACACACACACACACACACACACACACACACACACACACATACACACATACACACATACACACATACACACACACACACACACACACACAGCTCACAGCTCCCAACACAACACCCCCAGAGGCGAGGGGGGAACCCACAACCAGCTACCCAGTAACACCAGAAGGGAGGACAACCCGGCCTCCCTCCTCTGCATAGAAAACCCCCCTACCCCAAACCCTCCCTGCCCCCACTCAAATGTTCAGCCAAATCTCCCTCCCCCCACACCCAATCCCCACCCTTCTACCCCTCCCCTCCTCCCGAGTCCTCCCCCCCCCTCTTTCCTTCCCGTCCTCCCTCCCCTTTCACCCCATACCCTCCCTGTCCCTTCTCCTTCACTGGATCCCCCGCCCCTCATCCCAGTATCCTCTGAGACCCTGTTATCCACCTCACAGGTCCTCACACCCATGGAACAGCCTCCCCCACCAGCAGAACACTCACCAAGGAGGCGATTTGAGAAGGGACAGAAGAAAGTGAGCCTCAAAGCGATGTACACTAACATAGATGGAATTACAAATAAAGCAAATGAGCTTGGAGAACTGGTACTAGAGGAAAACCCAGACATAATAGCCCTCACAGAAACAAAGATCACGAAAACGATAACAAATGCAGTGTTCCCACAGGACTATTATGTTATGAGGAAAGAGAGGGAAGGAAGAGGTGGGGGTGGTGTAGCTCTGCTGGTAAGAAAAGGCTGGGATTTTGAGGAGATGGATATTCAGGGCTGTGAAGGTTTCAGTGACTACATAGCAGGTACCGTAACAAATGGAGGGAAATAAATTATAGTTGTAGTCGTATATAATCCACCACCAAATGACAGAAGACTTAGACAGGAATATGATAGAAACAACATGGCCACCATTAACATAATAGAAAGAGCAGCTTCTGTTGCTAGCAGGAATGGATCTGGACTACTAATTATGGGAGACTTCAACCATGGGAAGATAGATTGGAAGAACAGAGACCCGCATGGAGGACCAGAAACATGGAGAGCTAAGCTGCTGGACGTGGCAACAAGAAACTTTCTAAGCCAGCACACCAAAGAACCAACAAGAATGAGAGGAGAAGATGAACCAGCAATGCTTGATTTGATATTTACCCTAAACGAATGGGATATAAGGGAAGTTAAGATGGAAGCGCCCTTGGGAATGAGTGACCACAGTGTATTGAACTTTGAGTACCTGGTAGAGCTAGGACTTATCTCCCCCCCAAAAGAACTAGGAATCAAAAGGCTGGCATACCGAAAGGGGAATTATGAACAGATGAGAAGTTTCCTAAGTGAAATAGCTCGGGACACAGACCTCAGAGACAAGTCTGTACAGGGTATGATGGACTATGTTACCCAAAAGTGTCAGGAGGCAGTAAACAGGTTCATCCCGGCCCAAAGGGAAAAATCCGAGAAGCAACAGAAGAATCCATGGTATAATAGGGCATGTATGGAAGCGAAGAAACTGAACAAAAAGGCGTGGAGGAACTTCCTGAATAACAGAACACCAGAAAGCAGAGAGAGATACCAGAGAACCAGGAATGAGTACGTCAGGGTGAGAAGAGAAGCAGAGAAAAATTTTGAAAATGATATAGCAAACAAAGCCAAGACCGAACTAAAACTACTCCACAGTCACATCAGAAGGAAAACAACAGTGAAAGAACAGGTATTGAAACTTAGAACAGGCGAGGACAGGTATACAGAGAATGACAGAGAGGTGTGTGACGAACTCAACAAGAGGTTCCAGGAGGTCTTCACAATAGAACAGGGTGAGGTCACTGTGCTAGGAGAAAGGGAGGTAAACCAGGCGGCCTTGGAGGAGTTCGAAATTACGAGAGAGGAGGTCAAGAGACACCTGCTGGATCTGGATGTTAGAAAGGCTGTTGGTCCAGATGGGATCTCACCATGGGTACTGAAAGAGTGTGCAGAGGCACTTTGCTTGCCACTCTCCATAGTGTATAGTAAGTCACTAGAGACGGGAGACCTACCAGAAATATGGAAGACGGCGAATGTGGTCGCAATATACAAAAAGGGCGACAGACAAGAGGCACTGAACTACAGGCCAGTGTCCTTGACTTGTGTACCATGCAAGGTGATGGAGAAGATCGTGAGAAAAAACCTGGTAACACATCTGGAGAGAAGGGACTTCGTGACAAATCGCCAACATGGGTTCAGGGAGGGTAAATCTTGCCTTACAGGCTTGATAGAATTCTACGATCAGGTGACACAGATTAAGCAAGAAAGAGAGGGCTGGGCGGACTGCATTTTCTTTGATTGTCGGAAAGCCTTTGACACAGTACCGCATAAGAGGCTGGTACATAAGCTGAAGAGACAGGCAGGTGTAGCTGGTAAGGTGCTCCAGTGGATAAGGGAGTATCTAAGCAATAGGAAGCAGAGAGTTACGGTGAGGGGTGAGACCTCCGATTGGCGTGAAGTCACCAGTGGAGTCCCACAGGGCTCTGTACTCGGTCCTATCTTGTATCTGATATATGTAAATGATCTCCCGGAGGGTATCGATTCATTTCTCTCAATGTTTGCGGACGATGCTAAAATTATGAGAAGGATTAAAACAGAAGAGGACTGTTTGAGGCTTCAAGAAGACCTAGACAAGCTGAAGGAGTGGTCGAACAAATGGTTGTGAGAGTTTAACCGAACCAAATGAAATGTAATGAAGATAGGTGTAGGGAGCAGGAGGCCAGATACAAGGTATCATCTGGGAGAGGAAATTCTTCAGGAGTCAGAGAAGGAAAAAGACTTGGGGGTTGATATCACGCCAGACCTGTCTCCTGCAGCACATATCAAGCGGATAACATCAGCGGCATATGCCAGGCTGGCCAACATACTGAACGGCATTCAGAAACTTGTGTAAAGAATCATTCAGAACTTTGTATACCACATATGTCAGGCCAATCCTGGAGTATGCAGCCCCAGCATGGAGTCCATATCTAGTCAAGGATAAGACTAAACTGGAAAAGGTTCAAAGGTTTGCCACCAGACTAGTACCCGAGCTGAGAGGTATGAGCTACGAGGAGAGACTACGGGAATTAAACCTCACTTCGCTGGAAGACAGAAGAGTTAGGGGGGACATGATCACCACACTCAAGATTCTGAAGGGAATTGATAGGGTAGATAAAGACAGTCTATTTAACACAAGGGGAACACGCACAAGGGGACACAGGTGGAAACTGAGTGCCCAAATGAGCCACAGAGATATTAGAAAGAACTTTTTTAGTGTCAGAGTGGTTGACAAATGGAATGCATTAGGGGGTGATGTGGTGGAGGCTGACTCCATACACAGTTTCAAGTGTAGATATGACAGAGCCCGATAGGCTCAGGAATCTGTACACCTGTTGATTGATGGTTGAGAGGCGGGACCAAAGAGCCAGAGCTCAACCCCCGCAAACACAACTAGGTGAGTACACACACACACACACACACACACACACACACACACACACACACACACACACACACAGGGGCCTCGTAGCCTGGTGGATAGCGCGCAGGACTCGTAATTCTGTGGCGCGGGTTCGATTCCCGCACGAGGCAGAAACAAATGGGCAAAGTTTCTTTCACCCTAAGTGCCCCTGTTACCTAGCAGTAAATAGGTACCTGGGAGTTAGTCAGCTGTCACGGGCTGCTTCCTGGGGTGTGTGTGTGGTGTGGGAAAAAAAAAAAAATAGTAAGTTAGTAGTTAGTAAACAGTTGATTGACAGTTGAGAGGCGGGCCGAAAGAGCAAAGCTCAACCCCCGCAAAAACACAACTAGTAAACACAACTAGTAAACACACACACACAGACACACACAGACGCTGGCTGGACCAGCATCTGGCCCCACAGAGCTCTTGCTCAGTCTTTCTTTCATCGTCAGGAAATTAAATTCATTGGATCAGGGAGGGATTTTACGCGTATTTTGCCACCATTTGTAATCAGAGTCTGGCGCTGATACGTTGAGGTGTGAGGGGGGGACACTAGGGTGAGGTGTGAGGGGGGGACACTGGGATGAGGTGTGAGGGGGGACACTGGGGTGAGGAGGGGGGACACTGGGGTGAGGAGGGGGGACACTGGGGTGAGGAGGGGGGACACTGGGGTGAGGAGGGGGGACACTGGGGTGAGGAGGGGGGACACTGGGGTGAGGAGGGGGGACACTGGGGTGAGGAGGGGGGACACTGGGGTGAGGTGTGAGGGGGGGACACTGGGGTGAGGTGTGAGGGGGGGACACTGGGGTGAGGTGTGAGGGGGGGACACTGGGGTGAGGTGTGAGGGGGGGACACTGGGGGTGAGGTGTGAGGGGGGACACTGGGGTGAGGTGTGAGGGGGGGACACTGGGGTGAGGTGTGAGGGGGGGACACTGGGGTGAGGTGTGAGGGGGGGACACTGGGGGTGAGGTGTGAGGGGGGCACTGGGGGTGAGGTGTGAGGGGGGGACACTGGGGTGAGGTGTGAGGGAGGGGACACTGGGGTGAGGTGTGAGGGGGGACACTGGGGTGAGGTGTGAGGGGGGGGACACTGGGGTGAGGTGTGAGGGGGGGGACACTGGGGTGAGGTGTGAGGGGGGGACACTGGGGGTGAGGTGTGAGGGGGGCACTGGGGGTGAGGTGTGAGGAGGGACACTGGGGTGAGGTGTGAGGGGGGACACTGGGGGTGAGGTGTGAGGGGGGGACACTGGGGTGAGGTGTGAGGGAGGGGACACTGGGGTGAGGTGTGAGGGGGGGACACTGGGGTGAGTTGTGAGGGGGGACACTGGGATGAGGTGTGAGGGGGGACACTGGGGTGAGGAGGGGGGACACTGGGGTGAGGTGTGAGGGGGGACACTGGGGTGAGGTGTGAGGGGGGGACACCGGTGTGAGGTGTGAGGGGGGACACTGGGGTGAGGTGTGAGGGGGGGGACACTGGTGTGAGGTGTGAGGGGGGGACACTGGGGTGAGGTGTGAGGGAGGGGACACTGGGGTGAGGTGTGAGGGGGGGACACTGGGGGTGAGGTGTGGGGGGGACACTGGGGTGAGGTGTGAGGGGGGACACTGGGGGTGAGGTGTGAGGGGGGACACTGGGGGTGAGGTGTGAGAGGGGGACACTGGGGGTGAGGTGTGAGGGGGGGACACTGGGGTGAGGTGTGAGGGAGGGGACACTGGGGGTGAGGTGTGAGGGGGGACACTGGGGGTGAGGTGTGAGAGGGGGACACTGGGGGTGAGGTGTGAGGGGGGGACACTGGGGTGAGGTGTGAGGGAGGGGACACTGGGGTGAGGTGTGAGGGGGTGGGACACTGTGGTGAGGTATGAGGGGGGGGGACACTGGGGGTGAGGTGTGAGGGGGACACTGGGGGTGAGGTGTGAGGGGGAACACTGGGGTGAGGTGTGAGGGGGGGACACTAGAGTGAGGTGTGAGGGAGGGGGGACACTGGGGTGAGCTGTGAGGGGGGGACACTAGAGTGAGGTGTGAGGGGGGGACACTGGGGTGAGGTGTGAGGGGGGGACACCAGTGTGAGGGGTGGCGACACAGGTGGGCTGGTTATGACCCAGATTATACAAGATATTATTAATATTCTCTGTCCTAACTTTGTAAATAAATTGTACAATTAATGTCATTTATAAATATATTGTTTGAGTGATTATATACACTTCATATGTATATATACACGTTTCCCATATGTACGGCATGTATTCACCTAGTTGTATTCTCCTAGTTGTTCTTGCGGGGGTTGAGCTCTGTTCTTTCGGCCCGCCTCTCAACTGTTAATCAATCAACTGTAACTATTAACTATTCCTCCCCCCCTCCGCCAACACACACACACACATACCGAGGAAGCAGTTCCGTAACAGCTGTCTAACTCCCAGGTACCAATTTACTGCTAGGTAACAGGAGCATCAGGGTGAAAGAAACTTTGCCCATTTGTTTCTGCCTGGTCCGGGAATCGAACCCAGGCCACAGAATTGCAAGTCCTGCGCGCTGTCCGCTCAGCTACCAGACCCCCTGACCTCCATGTGTACTCACCTATTTGTGCTTGCGGGGGTTGAGCTTCTCAACTGTCAGTCAACTGGTGTACAGGTTCCTGAGCCTACTGGGCTCTATCATATCTACACTTGAAACTGTGTATGGAGTCAGCCTCCACCACGTCACTGCCTAATGTATTCCATCCGTTAACTACTCTGACACTGAAAAAGTGCCTTCTAACGTCTCTGTGGCTCATGTGGGTACTCAGTTTCCACCTGTGTCCCCTTGTTCGCGTCCCACCAGTGTTGAATAGTTTATCCTTGTTTACCCGGTCGATTCCTCTGAGGATTTTGTAGGTTGTGATCATGTCTCCCCTTACTCTTCTGTCTTCCAGTGTCGTAAGGTGCATTTCCCGCAGCCTTTCCTCGTAACTCATGCCTCTAAGTTCTGGGACTAGTCTAGTGGCATACCTTTGAACTTTTTCCAGGTTCGTCTTGTGCTTGACAAGATACGGGCTCCATGCTGGGGCCGCATACTCCAGGATTGATCTTACATATGTGGTATACAAGATTCTGAATGATTCCTTACACAGGTTCCTGAAGGCTGTTCTGATGTCAGCCAGCCTCGCGTATGCCGCAGACGTTATTCATTTTATATGAGCTTCAGGTGACAGGTTTGGTGTGATATCAACTCCTAGATCTTTCTCTCTGTCCGTTTCATTAAGTACTTCATCTTCTATTCGGCATCCTGTGTCTGGCCTCCTGTTTCCACTGCCTAGTTTCATTACTTTGCATTTACTCGGGTTGAACTTTAGGAGCCATTTGTTGGACCATTCATTCAGTCTGTCTAGGTCGTCCTGTAACCTCCTACTATCATCCTCTGTTTCAATCCTCCTCATAAATTTTGCATCGTCAGCAAACATTGAGAGAAACGAGTCTATACCCTCTGGGAGATCATTTACATATATCAAAAACAGTATAGGTCCAAGGACTGACCCCTGCGGAACTCCACTTGTGACGTCACGCCAATCTGAAACCTCACCTCTCACTGTGATTCGTTGTCTTCTGTTGTAACACCACTATAATGGAACACCACTATAATGGATACTAAACTAATAATGTAAACACTACTTATCCTTAGTAACACTTCCCCATTGGTTGCACTTGGTAACACTGTTATGAGCTGACATATGATGGTTACACCGGAACTAAAAATTACACTGCCAACAAGGAAATGCTAACACAGGATTAAATACGCTGCCACCATCTGCCTTTGACCATTGAGACTATATGAAGCAACGAGGCAAGAAACATTGCTTGACTTGGAGAGTACTTTCTATGACTGTCATTAATTATGAAAACGGTTGTCAGCCACTATATCCAAAAGGCTAAGAGGATTCAACAATTGACACAGACGGGAAATTTAACATGAGTTTATTAAAGACCAAAATTATGTCAATCACCACTTATAAATCCTACTCTAACACTGGCAAAAATTTAAGAAATTTGGACATGGAACAAAACCTCAGAGGTCACACACGTTACTTTAAGACCTGTCTCTCCCCGGCTGAGATGTTCTTCACAGCCCTCTCTGGACCCCTGTGTCCGGCACTCTGTCCTTACTAAGTCCCTACAGGACCTCTATATACAACCCCCACAGGGGGGAGGGGGGAGATCTGCTGTTGCTACCTACCCCAAGAATGTAAGAGATCGGCCACACGTGTACAAACACTCAAGAAATATTTCAATAAGCTTGTTTGACATTCACCTTACACTCTTCAAGAGAGGAGTTATTAATTATGTGTGTGACTGACCTCTGACCTGGCTAAAAGGGGGAGATCCAAGGATGTTTACACATAAGAATCTGGAGTCTAATTCCCTTACATGAAATATTACATACTTGAAACTATGCTGACTAAGACTAACCCAGGAATTTTTTTAATCAACATACAAGATAAACCGGAGGTCATCTGGGCTGACCTCTTGGAGAAGGCTTCCCTGGGTGTGAACTCTAAGGGGGGGGGGGGAGGTCTGGGTGTTACACTGTTGTTTAGGTACTCCTTTATCCAATGGAGTACCTTCTCTTTCACTCCTGCCTGCATCTCCAGCTTTTTCACTAGCCTCTTGTGTGGCACTGTATCAAAGGCTTTCTGGCAATCCAAAAATATACAGTTTGCCCACCCTTCTCTTTCTTGCCTGATTTTTGTTGCCTGGTCGTAGAATTCAAGTAACCCTGGTGAGGCAGGATCTGCCATCCCTGAACCCATGTTGATGCTGTGTTACAAAGTTCTATCGCTCCAGGTGCTCCACTAGCTTTCTTCACACAATCTTCTCCATCAGCTTGCATGGTATGCAGGTTAGGGACACTGGCCTGTAGTTCAGTGCCTCAAGTCTATCCCCTTGTATATCAGAACTACATGAGCTGCTTTCCAAATTTCTGGCAGTTCCCATGTTGCCAGTGATTTGTTATACACTATGGAGAGTGGCAGGCACAGTGCTTCTGCTCCTTCCTTTAGTATCCAAGGGAAGATTCCATCTGGGCCTATAACCTTTGTCACATCCAACTCTGGTAAACACTTCTTTACTTCCCTGCTGGTAATCTCAAACTCTTCCAGTAGTTCCTGGTTAACTATTCCCTCTTTTATCTCTGGATTCACACACACACACACACACTACCAGCATTTAGTGAATCACCTAGTGGGAGACAACGAAGGATAAACATCGTCATCATACATCGCCCTGCTCTTACTCATCTGGTTGTGTGAGCGGGAGGCAGTCTGGTATGTACCCCTCTCTGGTCAATTAATCAGGTGTACAGATTGAGGTAAAAGATTATCAAATTCTCGTTCAGGATATCAAATATATTTAAAAATCTCAGAGTGGCTCATTTAGGCAGAGGTAACGCATAAGGGATATCTTGACACAAACAAGCACGCCCGCCCACGTACGTATACACGCACACAAGTGTGCACACGCTAAAACAGACACACACACACGTGCACGCACACACACACGTGCACGCGCGCACACACACACAATTGTTCAGTCAGGGGAAAAGGCATTAACACCTGGGATAGACCTTACTATCCCCCCCCTCTTGACCCCACCACCTGACCTGACCTGACTTAGTCGCCATCTCCGCCCCCCCCCCCACCCCCAGTCCCCCGCATCGCCCATACACACACTCTTCCCCTCCCCACTCTCCCTCTCTCCCACTCCCTCTCTCCCACTCCCACTATCTCTCTCTCCTGCTCTCTCTCTCTCTCCTGCTCTCTCTCTCCTGCTCTCTCTCTCTCTCTCTCTCTCTCTCTCTCTCTCTCTCTCTCTCTCTCTCTCTCTCTCTCTCTCTCTCTCTCTCTCTCTCTCTCTCTCTCTCTCTCTCACACTCTCTCTCTCTCTCTCTCTCTCTCTCTCTCTCTCTCTCTCTCTCTCTCTCTCTCTCTCTCTCTCTCTCTCTCTCTCTCCCTCCCTCCCTCCCCCTCTCCCTCCCTCTCTTTCCTTCCCCCTCCCTCCCCCCTCCCTCTCTTTCCTTCCCCCTCCCTCTCTGCCCACACACACACACACACACCTCCCCCCCTCTCTCCCTTACCCGCTCTCTCCCTCACCCGCTCTCTTCCTCATCCACTCTCTCCCTCTCCTCTCCTCTCCCTCCCGCCTCTCTCTCCATCTCCTCCCCCCCCCCCTCCCCTTCTACCTTCTTCTCACTTCAGTGGAAGGGTCGGATCCCCCCCCACCCACCCATTTATCTCTCCCTTTATCACTCCCTTTCTCTCTCTCTCTCTCTCTCTCTCTCTCTCTCTCTCTCTCTCTCTCTCTCTCTCTCTCTCTCTCTCTCTCTCTCTCTCTCTCTCTCTCTCTCTCTCTCCCCCTCTCTCTCTCCCTCCCCCATCCCAACAGGGTCAAGATGGCAGCCAGAGGTCCCAGGGGAGCAGGAAAGAGCCAAGGTGACGAGATGAAGGAAATGTTCGCCCAGTTTCTGGAGGACATCAAGAGTGAGATGCAAGAAATGATGCAGGAAATGAAGAACGAAATAAGCAACCTGAAAAGAGAGCTGACAGCAGCAAAGGAGGAGATTAGAACCCTCAAAGAGAATGGTATCGAGGCTGAGAGTCAGAAAACCACCCAGGGAGAAGGTGGTAATAGTTTTCTGGATGAGAATGCCACAATAAAAGCAACATTTGCGGAAATACTAAAAAAAAATAACTCTGAAGTAATGACTGCAGTGATGGAGGTGGCCATGAAAGCAGCCACCTCGCAGGAGGCGGCACGTTCCACTAGCCAACTGCTGGAAAGGAAAAGATCAGTGGTTGCTGTGGGTATTAGGGAACAGGAAGGAACCAATAGGACAGAGTGGAATGACAAGGACAAAGCAGCAGTGAATGAAGTACTAAAGGCACTAGACATGGAAGGGGCCGAGCATAGCATTGAGAAGGTTTTCAGGCTAGGCCGGTACAACAAAGACCGAGACCGAATGATAAAGATAGTGTTTGCAAACGAGAACACAAAGGAGAGGATCCTATCAAGGAAGAGCTCCCTGAAAAACGTGGGAAAATTAAAAAATGTATTCCTCCAGCGAGACATGACAAGGGAGGAGAGAGCCGTGGCGGCAGAAGCAAGGAAGAGGCGCAGGGCGAGAGGGGAAAACCAGGAAGTCACAGCTCCCAACACAACACCCCCAGAGGCGAGGGGGGAACCCACAACCAGCTACCCAGTAACACCAGAAGGGAGGACAACCCCGCCTCCCTCCTCTGCATAGAAAACCCCCCTACCCCAAACCCTCCCTGCCCCCACTCAAAAGTTCAGCCAAATCTCCCTCCCCCCACACCCAATCCCCACCCTTCTACCCCTCCCCTCCTCCCGAGTCCTCCCTCCCCCCCTTTCCTTCCCGTCCTCCCTCCCCTTTCACCCCATACCCTCCCTGTCCCTCCCCCTTCACTGGATCCCCCGCCCCTCATTCCAGTATCCTCTGAGATCCTGTTACCCACCTCACAGGTCCTCACACCCATGGAACAGCCTCCCCCACCAGCAGAACACTCACTAAGGAGGCGATTTGAGAAGGGACAGAAGAAAGTGAGCCTCAAAGCGATGTACACTAACATAGATGGAATTACAAATAAAGCAAATGAGCTTGGAGAACTGGTACTAGAGGAAAACCCAGACATAATAGCCCTCACAGAAACAAAGATCACGAAAACAATAACAAATGCAGTGTTTCCACAGGACTATTATGTTATGCAGAAAGAGAGGGAAGGAAGAGGTGGGGGTGGTGTAGCTCTGCTGGTAAGAAAAGGCTGGGATTTTGAGGAGATGGATATTCAGGGCTGTGAAGGTTTCAGTGACTACATAGCAGGTACTGTAACAAATGGAGGGAAAAAAATTATAGTCGCAGTCATATATAATCCACCACCAAATGACAGAAGACCTAGACAGGAATATGATAGAAACAACATGGCCACCATTAACATAATAGAAAGAGCAGCTTCTGTTGCTAGCAGGAATGGATCTGGACTACTAATTATGGGAGACTTCAACCATGGGAAGATAGATTGGAAGAACAGAGACCCGCATGGAGGACCAGAAACATGGAGAGCTAAGCTGCTGGACGTGGCAACAAGAAACTTTCTAAGCCAGCATACCAAAGAGCCAACAAGAATGAGAGGAGAAGATGAACCAGCAATGCTTGATTTGATATTTACCCTAAATGAATGGGATATAAGGGAAGTTAAGATGGAAGCGCCCTTGGGAATGAGTGACCACAGTGTATTGAACTTTGAGTACCTGGTAGAGCTAGGACTTATCTCCCCCCAAAAAGAACTAGGAATCAAAAGGCTGGCATACCGAAAGGGGAATTATGAACAGATGAGAAGTTTCCTAAGTGAAATACCTTGGGACACAGACCTCAGAGACAAGTCTGTACAGGGTATGATGGACTATGTTACCCAAAAGTGTCAGGAGGCAGTAAACAGGTTCATACCGGCCCAAAGGGAAAAATCCGAGAAGCAACAGAAGAATCCATGGTATAATAGGGCATGTATGGAAGCGAAGAAACTGAACAAAAAGGCGTGGAGGAACTTCCGGAATAACAGAACACCAGAAAGCAGGGAGAGATACCAGAGAACCAGGAATGAGTACGTCAGGGTGAGAAGAGAAGCAGAGAAAAATTTTGAAAATGATATAGCAAACAAAGCCAAGACCGAACCAAAGCTACTCCACAGTCACATCAGAAGGAAAACAACAGTGAAAGAACAGGTATTGAAACTTAGAACAGGCGAGGACAGGTATACAGAGAATGACAGAGAGGTGTGTGAGGAACTCAACAAGAGGTTCCAGGAGGTCTTCACAATAGAACAGGGTGAGGTCACTGTGCTAGGAGAAAGGGAGGTAAACCAGGCGGCCTTGGAGGAGTTCGAAATTACGAGAGAGGAGGTCAAGAGACACCTGCTGGATCTGGATGTTAGAAAGGCGGTTGGTCCAGATGGGATCTCACCATGGGTACTGAAAGAGTGTGCAGAGGCACTTTGCTTGCCACTCTCCATAGTGTATAGTAAATCACTAGAGACGGGAGACCTACCAGAAATATGGAAGACGGCGAATGTGGTCCCAATATACAAAAAGGGCGACAGACAAGAGGCACTGAACTACAGGCCAGTGTCCTTGACTTGTATACCATGCAAGGTGATGGAGAAGATCGTGAGAAAAAACCTGGTAACACATCTGGAGAGAAGGGACTTCGTGACAAATCGCCAACATGGATTCAGGGAGGGTAAATCTTGCCTTACAGGCTTGATAGAATTCTACGATCAGGTGACACAGATTAAGCAAGAAAGAGAGGGCTGGGCGGACTGCATTTTCTTGGATTGTCGGAAAGCCTTTGACACAGTACCGCATAAGAGGCTGGTACATAAGCTGGAGAGACAGGCAGGTGTAGCTGGTAAGGTGCTCCAGTGGATAAGGGAGTATCTAAGCAATAGGAAGCAGAGAGTTACGGTGAGGGGTGAGACCTCCGATTGGCGTGAAGTCACCAGTGGAGTCCCACAGGGCTCTGTACTCGGTCCTATCTTGTTTCTGATATATGTAAATGATCTCCCGGAGGGTATCGATTCATTTCTCTCAATGTTTGCGGACGATGCTAAAATTATGAGAAGGATTAAAACAGAAGAGGACTGTTTGAGGCTTCAAGAAGACCTAGACAAGCTGAAGGAATTGTCGAACAAATGGTTGTTAGAGTTTAACCCAACCAAATGTAATGTAATGAAGATAGGTGTAGGGAGCAGGAGGCCAGATACAAGGTATCATCTGAGAGAGGAAATTCTTCAGGAGTCAGAGAAGGAAAAAGACTTGGGGGTTGATATCACGCCAGACCTGTCTCCTGCAGCACATATCAAGCGGATAACATCAGCGGCATATGCCAGGCTGGCCAACATACGAACGGCATTCAGAAACTTGTGTAAAGAATCATTCAGAACTTTGTATACCACATATGTCAGGCCAATCCTGGAGTATGCAGCCCCAGCATGGAGTCCATATCTAGTCAAGGATAAGACTAAACTGGAAAAGGTTCAAAGGTTTGCCACCAGACTAGTACCCGAGCTGAGAGGTATGAGCTACGAGGAGAGACTACGGGAATTAAACCTCACTTCGCTGGAAGACAGAAGAGTTAGGGGGGACATGATCACCACATTCAAGATTCTGAAGGGGATTGATAGGGTAGATAAAGACAGTCTATTTAACACAAGGGGAACACGCACAAGGGGACACAGGTGGAAACTGAGTGCCCAAATGAGCCACAGAGATATTAGAAAGAACTTTTTTAGTGTCAGAGTGGTTGACAAATGGAATGCATTAGGGGGTGATGTGGTGGAGGCTCACTCCATACACAGTTTCAAGTGTAGATATGACAGAGCCCGATAGGCTCAGGAATCTGTACACCTGTTGATTGACGGTTGAGAGGCGGGACCAAAGAGCCAGAGCTCAACCCCCGCAAGCACAACTAGGTGAGTACACACACACACACACACACAGGTGTATGTGTGCGTGTGTGCGTGTATGAGTTAATCAAAACAATATGTTTAATTAACAAAATATGCTGTTTTTAATTAAGATGCCAATAATCTAACATGTATTTTTCTGCGTGACAGGTAAGGACAGGAGGAGGGAGCACTGACCACACCTGGCATCTCCCCAAGACAGGTAAGAGCCCCCCCAACACACGTAAGAGCCCCCCAACACAGGTAAGAGCCCCCCAACACAGGTAAGAGCCCCCCCCCCAACACAGGTAAGAGCCCCCCCAACACAGGTAAGAGCCCCCCAACACAGGTAAGAGTCCCCCCAACACAGGTAAGAGTCAGGATCACCATCCTCGTGTTAACTAGCACCATAGGATCACCATCGTGGCCTTAACTAGCACCATTGGATCACCATCGTGGTCTTAACTAGCACCATTGGATCACCATCGTGGTCTTAACTAGCACCATTGGATCACCATCGTGGTCTTAACTAGCACCATTGGATCACCATCGTGGTCTTAACTAGCACCATTGGGTCACCATCGTGGCCTTAACTAGCACCATTGGATCACCATCGTGGTCTTAACTAGCACCATTGGATCACCATCGTGGTCTTAACTAGCACCATTGGGTCACCATCGTGGCCTTAACTAGCACCATTGGATCACCATCGTGACCTTAACTAGCACCATAGGATCACCATCATGGCCTTAACTAGCACCATAGGATCACCATCGTGGTCTTAACTAGCACCATAGGATCACCATCGTATCGTTATCATTGGGTGGCTATGTACACTATCTACCTAGTATAGGCCTATAGGTTCTCTGCAGTTGCCTTTATTCTTATATTCTGAGACGAAATTAGTGAATACGTGTGCAGATCAGAAGTCACAATAACGTGGCTGAAACATGTTGACCAGACCACACACTAGAAAGTGAAGGGACGACGACGTTTCGGTCCGTCCTGGACCATTCTCAAGTCGATTGTGAGTCGATCGATCTCAAGTCATTCTCACAATCGACTTGAGAATGTGTTCTCAAGTCGACTTAGTAAATTAGCTTACAGGGCCCTCGAACAAGGTGCCCAATAAGAATGTTAATACACTGAATGAGTTCTCATACTATGATTAGCGGAATGTGACATCGACAATTGTTCTGATTGTTAAGTAACTGATAAAGTTTAGATTTTGAGATTGGTTTGAGTATGCAGTATATTATGATAGATAAGAACAATGCATTGTGTCTGGGGACAGGCAGCCAGTGTGTGGATATATGCATGTTAGGCTTATATCGAGGTCAGATAAGAACAATGCATTGTGTCTGGGGACAGGCAGCCAGTGTGTGTATATATGCATGTTAGGCTTATATCGAGGTCAGATAAGAACAATGCATTGTGCCTGGGGACAGGCAGCCAGTGTGTGTATATATGCATGTTAGGCTTATATCGAGGTCAGATAAGAACAATGCATTGTGCCTGGGGACAGGCAGCCAGTGTGTGTATATATGCATGTTAGGCTTATATCGAGGTCCTCCCTTCATGGTTGAACTACTGGACCACCCCCCCCCCCTAGGATGTATAAGTACCCCTATAACATGCGCACTAACTCCTGGATATCTATTTACTGCTAGATGAACAGATGCATTAGGTGATAGAAAATGCGCCCAATTCATTCATTCCCAGCGGGACTCGAACCCGGAATCCGGAATTCCAGATTGTGAGTCGAGAACGAACCCCAGCTCTTACATGTTAATAAAAAAAAATATTATTTTCTGGTAACAATTTACTGTAAATCTGTGTAAACTAACCCAACTATGAATGTTAGCATGCTATATCTAACACTATCATGCTATATCTAACACTATCATGCTATATCTAACACTATCATGCTATATCTAACACTATCATGCTATTTTTTTTTTTTTTTTTTTTTTTTTTTTTTTTTTTTTTTTTTTTTTTTTTTTTTTTTGAGATATATACAAGAGTTGTTACATTCTTGTAGAGCCACTAGTACGCGTAGCGTTTCGGGCAAGTCCTTAATCCTACGGTCCCTGGAATACGATCCCCTGCCGCGAAGAATCGTTTTTTCATCCAAGTACACATTTTACTGTTGCGTTAAACAGAGGCTACAGTTAAGGAATTGCGCCCAGTAAATCCTCCCCGGCCAGGATACGAACCCATGACATAGCGCTCGCGGAACGCCAGGCGAGTGTCTTACCACTACACCACGGAGACTGCCTTTCCTAACACTAGCATGCTATATCTAACACCAACATGCTATATCTAACACTAGCATGCTATATCTTAACACCAACATGCTATATCTAACACTATCATGCTATATCTAACACTAGCATGCTATATCTAACACTAACATGCTATATCTAACACTAGCATGCTATATCTAACACTAGCATACTATATCTAACACTAGCATACTATATCTAACACTAGCATACTATATCTAACACTAACATACTATATCTAACACTAACATGCTATATCTATGTAAAAGTATTTGGAGCAGTGGAATGGGATCGAACACTCTTCTACGGTCCCAAAGGCACTTATTCAAGGATTTTATCGTAGATGTGATTCATTTATGAAGGTGAATGAATGCATATATATACATGTAACAATTTGTATATAATTGGCAATTAATTTATTTCATATTTATATAACCGAGAACAATTTTTTGTACGTAATTGAGAATAATTATAATTTTTATATAATCCAGAATAAATTCATAGTTTATAGTTGAGAGTAATTAGATTGTAATTGAGGATAATTGATTTCAATTTTATTTAATTGAGAATAATGTAATTGATCGGTTTTTAATTGAATTAAAAAAAATTATTGATTAGTTCATAACGAGAAAATATAGAAATTTTAAACACGCCAACAGATGAAGAAATACACAATGAAAACATGGTGGAAAATACTCAAAACATTGCCAAAAAATTCCAACATTTATTGATAAATTTCAACTAAGCCAAAAAAAATCTGAATAAAGGAATCAATTCATGTTTACTCACAGGCAACACTATGCCACATGAGGTTCCCCCTTTACAAAGAGTTATCTGATTCATCTGCCCGCACCACATGGCTGGAGAACACGACCCGATGTTAGTGTTTGTATACGTCATGTCGCGTCCAGCATCCGGGTTGTATTGTGGTACTGGATTATCCTCTGGTGACAGATGTGGGGGCCTGGTGGTGGTGGTGGTGGGTGGCTGGGGGTAGGAATGGTGGTTGGAAGGGAGGGAGGGGGGTGGTAGTGTGGTGGTGGTGGTGATTGGGACAATATGATGTTGATGGTTGTGGATTACCACAGTGTGGCAGGACTATACCACAGTGTGGCAGGACTATACCACAGTGTGGCAGGACTATAGCACAGTGTGGCAGGACTATACCACAGTGTGGCAGGACTATACCACAGTGTGGCAGGACTATACCACAGTGTGGCAGGACTATACCACAGTGTGGCAGGACTATACCACAGTGTGGCAGGACTATACCACAGTGTGGCAGGACTATACCACAGTGTGGCAGGACTATACCACAGTGTGGCAGGACTATACCACAGTGTGGCAGGACTATAGCACAGTGTGGCAGGACTATACCACAGTGTGGCAGGACTATACCACAGTGTGGCAGGACTATACCACAGTGTGGCAGGACTATACCACAGTGTGGCAGGACTATACCACAGTGTGGCAGGACTATACCACAGTGTGGCAGGACTATACCACAGTGTGGCAGGACTATACCACAGTGTGGCAGGACTATACCACAGTGTGGCAGGACTATACCACAGTGTGGCAGGACTATAGCACAGTGTGGCAGGACTATAGCACAGTGTGGCAGGACTATACCACAGTGTGGCAGGACTATACCACAGTGTGGCAGGACTATACCACAGTGTGGCAGGACTATACCACAGTGTGGCAGGACTATACCACAGTGTGGCAGGACTATACCACAGTGTGGCAGGACTATAGCACAGTGTGGCAGGACTATACCACAGTGTGGCAGGACTATACCACAGTGTGGCAGGACTATACCACAGTGTGGCAGGACTATACCACAGTGTGGCAGGACTATACCACAGTGTGGCAGGACTATACCACAGTGTGGCAGGACTATACCACAGTGTGGCAGGACTATACCACAGTGTGGCAGGACTATACCACAGTGTGGCAGGACTATACCACAGTGTGGCAGGACTATAGCACAGTGTGGCAGGACTATAGCACAGTGTGGCAGGACTATACCACAGTGTGGCAGGACTATACCACAGTGTGGCAGGACTATACCACAGTGTGGCAGGACTATACCACAGTGTGGCAGGACTATAGAACAGTGTGGCAGGACTATACCACAGTGTGGCAGGACTATACCACAGTGTGGCAGGACTATACCACAGTGTGGCAGGACTATACCACAGTGTGGCAGGACTATACCACAGTGTGGCAGGACTATAGCACAGTGTGGCAGGACTATAGCACAGTGTGGCAGGACTATACCACAGTGTGGCAGGACTATACCACAGTGTGGCAGGACTATACCACAGTGTGGCAGGACTATACCACAGTGTGAGTGAACTTGCTATCCTGTACCAATTATGGACGCGGACTGAGCGTGGGAGTAACATAGAATTTTATGGTAAATTAATTTTTTTCAATTTTTTTGTGGTGGAAGGCGGGCCAGTTTGGTGTTAAATGGGGCGTATTATCCTCAGAATTGGAAATTGGGTCTTTTAGGAGCAGTTGGAGGGGATTCTTTTGGAGGGAATTGGTTTCATTGACATTTTGTGGAGAATATCGACGATTATCCGCGTTTTGGGAAATTGGTTCCGTTGTGGTGTGTGTGTGTGTGTGTGTGTGTGTGTGTGTGTGTGTGTGTGTGTGTGTGTGTGTGTGTGTGTGTGTGGGGGGGGGGGGGTGTGTGTGTGTGTGTGTGTTACATATGGAGACCCGGTATCTCTCCTGCTGTCTTCCTCTCTCTCTCTCTCTCTCTCTCTCTCTCTCTCTCTCTCTCTCTCTCTCTCTCTCTCTCTCTCTCTCTCTCTCTCTCTCTCTCTTTCTCGGAAAAGCACATTTACTCATTATATATTCTCATCATTCCTATCATCTTCCTGTGTCTCTCCCTCACTATCATCATCTTCCTGTGTCTCTCCCTCACTATCATCATCTTCCTGTGTCTCTCCCTCACTATCATCATCTTCCTGTGTCTCTCCCTCACTATCATCATCTTCCTGTGTCTCTCCCTCACTATCATCATCTTCCTGTGTCTCTCCCTCACTATCATCTTCCTGTGTCTCTCCCTCACTATCATCATCTTCCTGTGTCTCTCCCTCACTATCATCATCTTCCTGTGTCTCTCCCTCACTATCATCATCTTCCTGTGTCTCTCCCTCACTATCATCATCTTCCTGTGTCTCTCCCTCACTATCATCATCTTCCTGTGTCTCTCCCTCACTATCATCATCTTCCTGTGTCTCTCCCTCACTATCATCATCTTCCTGTGTCTCTCCCTCACTATCATCATCTTCCTGTGTCTCTCCCTCACTATCATCATCTTCCTGTGTCTCTCCCTCACTATCATCATCTTCCTGTGTCTGTCCCTCACTATCATCATCTTCCTGTGTCTCTCCCTCACTATCATCATCTTCCTGTGTCTCTCCCTCACTATCATCATCTTCCTGTGTCTCTCCCTCACTATCATCATCTTCCTGTGTCTCTCCCTCACTATCATCATCTTCCTGTGTCTCTCCCTCACTATCATCATCTTCCTGTGTCTGTCCCTCACTATCATCATCTTCCTGTGTCTCTCCCTCACTATCATCATCTTCCTGTGTCTCTCCCTCACTATCATCATCTTCCTGTGTCTCTCCCTCACTATCATCATCTTCCTGTGTCTCTCCCTCACTATCATCATCTTCCTGTGTCTCTCCCTCACTATCATCATCTTCCTGTGTCTCTCCCTCACTATCATCATCTTCCTGTGTCTCTCCCTCACTATCATCATCTTCCTGTGTCTCTCCCTCACTATCATCTTCATATCTCTCTCCTTCATCTTCCTCTGTCTCCCGCATGTGTCACCATCTCTCCCTCATCGTCCTGTGTCACTCCCTCACTGTACGTAAGTCTTGGCCGTCAGCTGAAGGGTTCACCCTCCAGTGTATGACAGACAATCTGTCAGTCTCCCGTCAAGTTGCTGTCACTCCAGGATCTCTCTTCCACGGCTCTGTCCAGCTCCTGCTGAAACTAATCTTACAGGAAGTATCAATCAACTTTGTTAATTTAATGGTGGCGGAACGAACTTAAATTGACGAAGAATTCAATTTTGAGAACGTGATTATAATGGTCAGTGGTGGATAGTTGTGTTACGTGAACGACAGGTGAAGTTATCAGAGAATAAAGTTGTTAATTGTGAGTTTATAACTTATGTTTGGTGAGTTTATTGTATCTTTTTTTTTTATCTTTATTTAAGAAAATACAATATAAATTACATATACAAAAGTGTTACAAGGCAATTATACATTACAATTCTTAGTGAACATCTGTTTCAGTAGTACAGAACAAGATAATTAAAAAAAACTGAATGATATTCAGTTTCTTCAAAACTTATTAGTTTTACTTATTATATTCAAAACTTCTGCCCGAAACGCGTTGCGTAATAGTGGCTTTAGGCATTGTATGTACTAGCTCTATCTATAAAGCCAACAAACTTTGTAAAATCTCTTTATGTATGTACCTTACCTAAATAAAAATTATTATTATTATTATTATTATTATTATTATTATTATTATATATATACTTATTTACATATAAACGATTTACAAAAATTTGAGAATAAATTTACATCAAAATACAGGGTAAATTATTACATTTATATCTGTTTGGTGAGGCTTGGAGAGGTGAGTTGTGTATAGTTTGATTATTCATATTCATCATTGTATTATTGTCATCATTTTTATGATCGACACTATACTTCGACACTATAGTATATCGACACAATACTTCCGTCAATTATTACACTCACTGCTGTCACCCTCATCACAGTAATCATCTTAAGGTGATCTTGAGATGATTCTGGGCTTAGCTTCACTGCGGCCCGGTCCTCGACCAGGCCTCCTTTTTGTTATACACCCCCCAGGAAGCAGCCCGTAGCAGCTGTCTAACACTAACTAATAGTACCAATTTACTGCTAGGTTAACAAGGGGCATTAGGGTGAAAAACTATGCCCATTTATTTTCGGCTACGCCGGGGATCGAACCCGGAACCTTAGGACTACGAATCCCGAGTGCTGTCCACTCAGCCGTCAGGGCCCCCTAGGACTACCTCAGTCACCACTATCACAGTCACTGCTTCTACCATCATCACCTTCACCACCACTATCATCACCATCACCACCACCATCACCACCACCACCATCACCACCACCACCACCACCACCATCACCATCACCACCACCATCACCACCACCACCACCACCACCACCACCATCACCATCACCACCACCATCACCACCACCACCATCACCACCACCACCACCACCACCACCATCACCACCACCACCACCACCACCATCACCACCATCACCACCACCACCACCACCACCATCACCACCACCACCACCATCACCACCACCACCACCACCACCACCACCATCACCACCATCACCACCACCACCACCATCACCACCACCATCACCACCACCACCACCATCACCACCACCATCACCATCACCATCACCACCACCACCACCACCACCACCACCACCACCACCACCATCACCACCATCACCATCACCACCATCATCACCACCATCATCACCACATCACCATCACCACCACCACCATCACCACCACCACCACCACCACCACCATCACCATCACCACCATCATCACCACCATCATCACCACCATCACCATCACCACCACCATCACCACCACCACCACCACCACCATCACCACCACCACCATCACCACCACCATCACCATCACCACCACCACCATCACCACCATCACCATCACCACCACCATCACCACCACCACCACCACCACCATCACCATCACCACCACCACCATCACCACCACCATCACCATCACCACCACCACCACCACCATCACCATCACCACCACCACCACCACCATTACCACCATCACCACCATCACCACCCATCACCACCACCATCACCACCACCACCACCATCACCACCACCATCACCATCACCACCACCACCACCACCACCACCATCACCACCACCACCATCACCACCACCACCACCATCACCACCACCACCACCATCACCACCACCATCACCACCACCACCATCACCACCACCACCATCACCACCACCATCACCACCACCATCACCACCACCATCACCACCACCATCACCACCACCACCACCACCACCACCACCACCACCATCACCACCATCACCACCACCACCACCATCACCACCACCATCACCACCACCACCACCATCACCACCACCATCACCATCACCACCACCACCACCACCATCACCACCACCACCATCACCACCACCACCACCATCACCACCACCACCACCATCACCACCACCACCACCATCACCACCACCATCACCATCACCACCACCATCACCACCACCACCACCATCACCACCACCATCACCACCACCACCACCATCACCACCACCATCACCACCACCACCACCATCACCACCACCACCACCATCACCACCACCATCACCACCACCACCACCACCACCACCATCACCATCACCACCACCATCACCACCACCACCACCATCACCACCACCACCACCATCACCACCACCATCACCACCACCACCACCACCACCACCACCATCACCACCATCACCACCACCACCACCACCACCATCACAACACCATTGTCGAAAGGCCACAGATAATAATATTAGGTTTAATGAAAATAAATTTGAGCTCCTGCGCTATGGAAAAAACACAATTTACAAACGGAAACCATATATAAAACGGAATCAAATCACACACAGCAACGTCATAGTAACGTTGATTACCTGGTTACAAGAGTAACAGCAACATAAACATTAGGCCTAAGTGAAGGTATGCTATCATACTAGCATACTAGCATATCGATAATATAAGGAGTTAAGTGCACTTTTGGGCCAGAACTAAAATATAATTTTACCGAGACAAACAGAAACAGTATTTACAGAAATTGAAAATAATGATAGACTAGTAATAGATGTCAAATCTATCGTGATGGGATGGGGGGGGGGTGGGGGGTGGGTGGGAAGGAAGCATATTGGTGTAATATATAACCCCCCCTCCCCCCTTGGAGGCTAGATTCACGAAGCAGTTACGCAAGCACTTACGAACGTGTACATCTTTCCTCAATCTTTGACGGCTTTGGTTACATTTATTAAACAGTTTACAAGCATGAAAACTTGCCAGTCAACTGTTGTTATTGTTATAAACAGCCTCCTGGTGCTTCGGAGCTCATTAACAATTAGCAGTCTCCGTGGTGTAGTGGTAAGACACTCGCCTGGCGTTCCGCGAGCGCTATGTCATGGGTTCGTATCCTGGCCGGGGAGGATTTACTGGGCGCAATTCCTTAACTGTAGCCTCTGTTTAACGCAACAGTAAAATGTGTACTTGGATGAAAAAACGATTCTTCGCGGCAGGGGATCGTATTCCAGGGACCATAGGATTAAGGACTTGCCCGAAACGCTACGCGTACTAGTGGCTCTACAAGAATGTAACAACTCTTGTATATATCTCAAAAAAAAAAACTGTTTAATAATTGGAAACAAAGCCGCCAAAGATTGAGAAAAGTTGGACAGGTTCGTAAGTGCTTGCGTAACTGCTTCGTGAATCTGGCCTCTGGGCTTTGTGGATGACATATATTGATAAAATGAGCTAGATAATTGAAACTGAAAATCCCGAGTCGAAGGAAAGCAACTGCTCAACACTGACTCATGTGGTGAGTCACTGCTCAACACTGACTCATGTGGTGAGTCACTGCTCAACACTGACTCATGTGGTGGTCACTGACTCAAGTGGTGAGTCACTGCTCAACACTGACTCATGTGGTGGTCACTGCTCAACACTGACTCATGTGGTGAGTCACTGCTCAGCACTGACTCATGTGGTGAGTCACTGCTCAGCACTGACTCATGTGGTGGTCACTGCTCAGCACTGACTCATGTGGTGGTCACTGCTCAGCACTGACTCATGTGGTGGTCACTGCTCAACACTGACTCATGTGGTGGGTCACTGCTCAACACTGACTCATGTGGTGATCACTGCTCAACACTGACTCATGTGGTGATCACTGCTCAACACTGACTCATGTGGTGATCACTGCTCAACACTGACTCATGTGGTGAGTCACTGCTCAACACTGACTCATGTGGTGAGTCACTGCTCAACACTGACTCATGTGGTGAGTCACTGCTCAACACTGACTCATGTACTGATCACTGCTCAACACTGACTCATGTGGTGAGTCACTGCTCAACACTGACTCATGTGGTGAGTCACTGCTCAACATTGACTCATGTAGTGATCACTGCTCAACACTGACTCATGTGGTGAGTCACTGCTCAACACTGACTCATGTACTGATCACTGCTCAACACTGACTCATGTGGTGAGTCACTGCTCAACACTGACTCATGTACTGATCACTGCTCAACACTGACTCATGTGGTGAGTCACTGCTCAACACTGACTCATGTGGTGAGTCACTGCTCAACACTGACTCATGTACTGATCACTGCTCAACATTGACTCATGTAGTGATCACTGCTCAACACTGACTCATGTGGTGAGTCACTGCTCAACACTGACTCATGTACTGATCACTGCTCAACACTGACTAATGTGGTGAGTCACTGCTCAACACTGACTCATGTACTGATCACTGCTCAACACTGACTCATGTGGTGAGTCACTGCTCAACACTGACTCATGTGGTGAGTCACTGCTCAACACTGACTCATGTGGTGAGTCACTGCTCAACACTGACTCATGTGGTGAGTCACTGCTCAACACTGACTCATGTGGTGAGTCACTGCTCAACATTGACTCATGTAGTGATCACTGCTCAACACTGACTCATGTGGTGAGTCACTGCTCAACACTGACTCATGTACTGATCACTGCTCAACACTGACTCATGTGGTGAGTCACTGCTCAACACTGACTCATGTACTGATCACTGCTCAACACTGACTCATGTGGTGAGTCACTGCTCAACACTGACTCATGTGGTGAGTCACTGCTCAACACTGACTCATGTGGTGAGTCACTGCTCAACACTGACTCATGTAGTGATCACTGCTCAACACTGACTCATGTACTGATCACTGCTCAACACTGACTCATGTACTGATCACTGCTCAACACTGACTCATGTGGTGAGTCACTGCTCAACACTGACTCATGTGGTGAGTCACTGCTCAACACTGACTCATGTACTGATCACTGCTCAACACTGACTCATGTGGTGAGTCACTGCTCAACACTGACTCATGTACTGATCACTGCTCAACACTGACTCATGTGGTGAGTCACTGCTCAACACTGACTCATGTGGTGAGTCACTGCTCAACACTGACTCATGTGGTGAGTCACTGCTCAACACTGACTCATGTACTGATCACTGCTCAACACTGACTCATGTGGTGAGTCACTGCTCAACACTGACTCATGTACTGATCACTGCTCAACACTGACTCATGTGGTGAGTCACTGCTCAACACTGACTCATGTGGTGAGTCACTGCTCAACACTGACTCATGTACTGATCACTGCTCAACACTGACTAATGTGGTGAGTCACTGCTCAACACTGACTCATGTACTGATCACTGCTCAACACTGACTCATGTGGTGAGTCACTGCTCAACACTGACTCATGTGGTGAGTCACTGCTCAACACTGACTCATGTGGTGAGTCACTGCTCAACACTGACTCATGTAGTGATCACTGCTCAACACTGACTCATGTGGTGAGTCACTGCTCAACACTGACTCATGTACTGATCACTGCTCAACACTGACTCATGTGGTGAGTCACTGCTCAACACTGACTCATGTACTGATCACTGCTCAACACTGACTCATGTGGTGAGTCACTGCTCAACACTGACTCATGTGGTGAGTCACTGCTCAACACTGACTCATGTGGTGAGTCACTGCTCAACACTGACTCATGTAGTGATCACTGCTCAACACTGACTCATGTACTGATCACTGCTCAACACTGACTCATGTACTGATCACTGCTCAACACTGACTCATGTGGTGAGTCACTGCTCAACACTGACTCATGTGGTGAGTCACTGCTCAACACTGACTCATGTAGTGATCACTGCTCAACACAGGCCCCTCCAGGATAGGTCTGCCGCTGCCCATCTATCCAATAAACATAGCTGCCTATTCTACCCCAATTCCGCTCCTCTGGACCCATGGGCCGGAATAGTCTCTACTAATTAACTTGGATAATAAGTATTCTTAAGGTTCCATCCGGTATCACTGTAACCGCTCTGGTGTCACGTGGTATCCGCTGTAAGTCACGTAATTACTGGTTCTGTCTCTCTTAACTGCAACTCGCTGTTCTGACTTTTGTTATAGTGCAGATATTAATTTTTTGGTGATATTAATTAGAGCGGTAATTGGTGCGTTTTGGTGAGGGTGGGGGGGGGTGATGTTATGTTTTGGGGGATGTTGTGATGTTATGTTTGGGTGTTGTGATGTTATGTTTGGGTGTGTTGTGATGTTATGTTTTGGGGGATGTTGTGACGTTATGTTTGGGTGTGTTGTGATGTTATGTTTGGGTGTGTTGTGATGTTATGTTTTGGGGGATGTTGTGACGTTATGTTTGGGTGTGTTGTGATGTTATGTTTGGGTGTGTTGTGATGTTATGTTTGGGTGTGTTGTGATGTTATGTTTGGGTGTTGTGATGTTATGTTTGGGTGTGTTGTGATGTTATGTTTGGGGGTGTTGTGATGTTATGTTTGGGGGTGTTGTGATGTTATGTTTGGGTGTGTTGTGATGTTATGTTTGGGTGTTGTGATGTTATGTTTGGGTGTGTTGTGATGTTATGTTTGGGTGTTGTGATGTTATGTTTGGGGTGTTGTGATGTTATGTTTGGGTGTTGTGATGTTTGGGTGTTGTGATGTTATGTTTGGGTGTTGTGATGTTATGTTTGGGGAGTTGTGATGTTATGTTTGGGTGTTGTGATGTTATGTTTGGGGAGTTGTGATGTTATGTTTGGGTGTTGTGATGTTATGTTTGGGGTGTGTTGTGATGTTATGTTTGGGGGTGTTGTGATGTTATGTTTGGGTGTTATGTTTGGGTGTTGTGATGTTATGTTTGGGGGTGTTGTGATGTTATGTTTGGGGAGTTGTGATGTTCTGTTTGGGGGGAGTTGTGATGTTATGTTTGGGGGGAGTTGTGATGTTATGTTTGGGGATGTTGTGATGTTACGTTTGGGGAGTTGTGATGTTATGTTTGGGGAGTTGTGATGTTATGTTTGGGGAGTTGTGATGTTATGTTTCGGTGTTGTGATGTTATGTTTGGGGGTGTTGTGATGTTATGTTTGGGGAGTTCTGATGTTATGTTTCGGTGTTGTGATGTTATGTTTGGGGGTGTTGTGATGTTATGTTTGGGGAGTTGTGATGTTATGTTTCGGTGTTGTGATGTTATGTTTGGGGTGTTGTGATGTTATGTTTGGGTGTTGTGATGTTATGTTTGGGGGGAGTTGTGATGTTATGTTTGGGGTGTTGTGATGTTATGTTTGGGGAGTTGTGATGTTATGTTTGGGGGTGTTGTGATGTTATGTTTGGGTGTTATGTTTCGGTGTTGTGATGTTATGTTTGGGGAGTTGTGATGTTATGTTTGGGTGTTATGTTTCGGTGTTGTGATGTTATGTTTGGGGTGTTGTGATGTTATGTTTGGGTGTTGTGATGTTATGTTTGGGGAGTTGTGATGTTATGTTTGGGGGTGTTGTGATGTTATGTTTGGGGTGTTGTGATGTTATGTTGGGGGTGTGTTGTTATGTTTGGGGAGTTGTGATGTTATGTTTGGGGTGTTGTGATGTTATGTTTGGGGAGTTGTGATGTTATGTTTGGGGTGTTGTGATGTTATGTTTGGGGTGTTGTGATGTTATGTTTGGGGAGTTGTGATGTTATGTTTGGGGGTGTTGTGATGTTATGTTTGGGGGTGTTGTGATGTTATGTTTGGGGAGTTGTGATGTTATGTTTGGGGTGTTGTGATGTTATGTTTGGGGTGTTGTGATGTTATGTTTGGGGAGTTGTGATGTTATGTTTGGGGGTGTTGTGATGTTATGTTTGGGGGGGTTGTGATGTTATGTTTGGGGAGTTGTGATGTTATGTTTGGGGAGTTGTGATGTTATGTTTGGGGGTGTTGTGATGTTATGTTTGGGGGTGTTGTGATGTTATGTTTGGGGGTGTTGTGATGTTATGTTTGGGTGTGTTGTGATGTTATGTTTGGGTGTGATGTTATGTTTGGGGGTGTTGTGATGTTATGTTTGGGTGTGTTGTGATGTTATGTTTGGGGTGTTGTGATGTTATGTTTGGGTGTGTTGTGATGTTATGTTTGGGTGTGTTGTGATGTTATGTTTGGGTGTGTTGTTATGTTTGGGTGTTGTGATGTTATGTTTGGGTGTTGTGATGTTATGTTTGGGGTGTTGTGATGTTATGTTGGGGGGTTGTGACGTTATGTTGGGGTGTTGTGATGTTATGTTTGGGGTGTGTTGTGATGTTATGTTTGGGGTGTTGTGACGTTATGTTTTGGGTGTTGTGACGTTATGTTTGGGGTGTTGTGATGTTATGTTTGGGATGTGTTGTGATGTGATGTTTGGGGTGTTGTGACGTTATGTTTGGGGGGTTGTGACGTTATGTTTGGGGTGTTGTGACGTTATGTTTGGGGTGTTGTGATGTTATGTTTGGGGTGTTGTGATGTTATGTTTGGGGTGTTGTGATTTTATGTTTGGGGTGTTGTGATGTTATGTTTGGGGTGTTGTGGTGTTATGTTTGAGGGTGTTGTGATGTTATGTTTGGGGGGTTGTGACGTTATGTTTGGGGTGTTGTGATGTTATGTTTGGGGGGTTGTGACGTTATGTTTCGGTGTTGTGATGTTATGTTTGGGGGTGTTGTGATGTTATGTTTGGGGAGTTGTGATGTTATGTTTCGGTGTTGTGATGTTATGTTTGGGGGTGTTGTTATGTTTGGGGAGTTGTGATGTTATGTTTCGGTGTTGTGATGTTATGTTTGGGGTGTTGTGATGTTATGTTTGGGTGTTGTGATGTTATGTTTGGGGGGAGTTGTGATGTTATGTTTGGGGTGTTGTGATGTTATGTTTGGGGAGTTGTGATGTTATGTTTGGGGGTGTTGTGATGTTATGTTTGGGGAGTTGTGATGTTATGTTTGGGTGTTATGTTTCGGTGTTGTGATGTTATGTTTGGGGTGTTGTGATGTTATGTTTGGGTGTTGTGATGTTATGTTTGGGGAGTTGTGATGTTATGTTTGGGGGTGTTGTGATGTTATGTTTGGGGTGTTGTGATGTTATGTTGGGGGTGTGTTGTTATGTTTGGGGAGTTGTGATGTTATGTTTGGGGTGTTGTGATGTTATGTTTGGGGAGTTGTGATGTTATGTTTGGGGTGTTGTGATGTTATGTTTGGGGTGTTGTGATGTTATGTTTGGGGAGTTGTGATGTTATGTTTGGGGGTGTTGTGATGTTATGTTTGGGGGTGTTGTGATGTTATGTTTGGGGAGTTGTGATGTTATGTTTGGGGGTGTTGTGATGTTATGTTTGGGGGTGTTGTGATGTTATGTTTGGGTGTGTTGTGATGTTATGTTTGGGTGTGTTGTGATGTTATGTTTGGGTGTGTTGTGATGTTATGTTTGGGGGTGTTGTGATGTTATGTTTGGGTGTGTTGTGATGTTATGTTTGGGTGTGTTGTGATGTTATGTTTGGGTGTGTTGTGATGTTATGTTTGGGGGTGTTGTGATGTTATGTTTGGGTGTGTTGTGATGTTATGTTTGGGTGTGTTGTGATGTTATGTTTGGGTGTGTTGTGATGTTATGTTTGGGTGTGTTGTGATGTTATGTTTGGGGTGTTGTGACGTCATGTTAGGTTGTTGACGTCATATTGCATTGTTATTGTATTATGTTCTGACTTTGAGTCCACTACGGGATCTCCATAGTCCATGCTACTTGCAAATTTTGTTCCGAGTAACTGACTCTAAAGCAACAACAATTCTGAGTTAAAGGTATAAAGTGACCTGTGTTCACCTGTTCCCTCGTTGTTCCCTCACTGTTCTTCGTCTCCTGAACCCTCCGGCCTCGCTGTCAGTCTCTGTGTCTCTCTCTCTCTTAATTCTCTCTATCTTCCTTCTTCTCTCTCTCCTCTGATTCTCCTTTCCATCCCCTCACTCTCTTCTATGTGCTTTCTTCCTCCTTAACTTCCATCTCACTCCTTACTCCCTCTCCATCCCTATCGTCTCTCCCCCTCTCACTGGAACACACTCCCCCTCTCACTGGAACACACTCCCCCCTCTCACTGGAACACACTTCCCCCTCTCACTGGAACACACTCCCCCCTCTCACTGGAACACACTCCCCCCCTCTCACTGGAACACACTCCACCCTCTCACTGGAACACACTCCCCCCTCTCACTGGAACACACTCCCCCCTCTCACTGGAACACACTCCCCCCTCTCACTGGAACACACTCCCCCCTCTCACTGGAACACACTCCCCCCTCTCACTGGAACACACTCCCCCCTCTCACTGGAACACACTCCCCCTCTCACTGGAACACACTCCCCCCCCCCCTTTCACTGGAACACACTCCCCCCCCTCTCACTGGAACTCTCCCCCCCTCTCACTGGAAACTCTCCCCCCTCTCACTGGAACTCTCCCCCCCTCTCACTGGAACACTCCCCCCTCTCACTGGAACACACTCCCCCTCTCACTAGAACACTCCCCCCTCTCACTGGAACACACTTCCCCTCTCACTAGAACACACTCCCCCCTCTCACTGGAACACACTCCCCCCTCTCACTAGAACACACTCCCCCTCTCACTGGAACACACTCCCCCCCCTCTCACTGGAACACACTCCCCCCTCTCACTGGAACACACTCCCCCCTCTCACTGGAACACACTCCCCCCCTCTCACTGGAACACACTCCCCCCCTCTCACTGGAACACACTCCCCCCTCTCACTGGAACACACTCCCCCCCTCTCACTGTAACACACTCCCCCCTCTCACTGGAACACACTCCCCCCCTCTCACTGGAACACACTCCCCCTCTCACTGGAACACACTCCCCCCTCTCACTGGAACACACTCCCCCCTCTCACTGGAACACACTCCCCCCTCTCACTGGAACACACTCCCCCCTCTCACTGGAACACACTCCCCCCTCTCACTGGAACACACTCCCCCCCTCTCACTGGAACACACTCCCAAAATTCTCTTCCCACGTACCTCATATTACTCATTTTCTTCCCTCATTATCTCCCCTCATATTCCACCCCTCCCCCTCACTAACCCCTACCCCCCCCCCCACACTCATAGGGCCACACAGATTCGTATTTAAACTCCTACTAAACTCCTCAGTAGTCTCCCCCCCCCCCTCTATTGACCTCGTGGTTGTAATTGAAAAAGTTTTAAGACTTTCCCTATTTTAACCAAGCATCAGTAACAGCATCAGCATCAGTAGCATCATCAGCATTAGTAGCATTAGCAGCATCAGCATCAGTAGCATTAGCAGCATCAGTAGCAGCATCAGTAGCATTAGCAGCATCAGCATCAGTAGCATTAGCAGCATCAGCATCAGTAGCAGCATCAGTAGCATTAGCAGCATCATCAGTAACATCAGCATCAGTAACATCAGCATCAGTAGCATCAGCATCAGTAGCATCATGAGCATCCGTAGCATCACCAGCATCAGTAGCAGCATCAGCATCATGAGCATCAGTAGCATCATCAGTAGCATCATCAGCATCAGTAGCATCATGAGCATCAGTAGCAGCATCAGTAGCATCAGCATCAGTAGCATCATCAGCATCAGTAGCATCAGCATCAGTAGCATCATCAGCATCATGAGCATCAGTAGCATCATGAGCATCAGTAGCATCATCAGCATCAGTAGTAGCATCAGCATCAGTAGCATCAGCATCAGTAGCATCATGAGCATCCGTAGCATCATCAGCATCAGTAGCATCATCAGCATCAGTAGCATCATCAGCATCAGTAGCATCATCAGCATCAGTAGCATCAGCATCAGTTGCATCATCAGCATCCGTAGCATCATCAGCATCAGTAGCATCATCAGCATCAGTAGCAGCATCATCAGTAGCATTAGCATCAGCAGCAGCAGTAGCATCATCAGCTTCAGTAGCATCAGCAGCATCATCAGCATCATCAGCTTCAGTAGCATCAGCAGCAGCAGTAGCATCATCAGCTTCAGTAGCATCAGCAGCAGCAGTAGCATTATCAACCTGAACATCAGCATCAGCAGTAACATCAGTACCTTATGTAGCATCAACATTAGTAGCATCAGCCTCAGCATCATCAGCCTCAGCATCAGTAGCCTCAGCATCAGAGAATAATACCATTCACCCCTTCCCTGGAGCCACTTGCACAGGGGGGGGGGGGGGGGTATCACTTCATCATAATCGTTTCATACGGGGTATAATTTCCCTGATTAACGAGAGGATGTTTCTATAACCTCTCCTGTACACTTTTCCGTTCAGTTCAGTTTCGATTCATTGTATACCGTTATATGCCGTTTGTTCTGATTATGTATGGCAATTTTAGAATTGTCATAATTGATTGTTGATCTGTGGGATCCATAGTATCATAATGTACGTATACATCTGTATGAATGCACACATGCATTTGTTTGGAGATACGTGAGTATCAATTTATAAATACATAATCAGTATTAATATGTTTCAGCAATACTGGTATATAACATACAAACATTATGGATCATACAGCATGATAATCCCTTCCTACACACACACACACACACACACACACACACACACACACACACACACACACACACACACACACACAGTAGTGTATAGTAGGTCACTGGAGACGGGAGACCTACCAGAAATATGGAAGACGGCAAATGTGGTCCCAATATACAAAAAGGGCGACAGGCAAGAGGCACTGAACTACAGGCCAGTGTCCTTGACTTATATACCATGCAAGGTGATGGAGAAGATCGTGAGAAAAAACCTGGTAACACATCTGGAGAGAAGGGACTTTGTGACAAATCGCCAACATGGGTTCAGGGAGGGTAAATTTTGCCTGACTGGCTTAATAGAATTCTATGACCAGGTGACACAGATTCAGCAAGAAAGAGAGGGCTGGGCGGACTATTTTCTTGGATTGTCGGAAAGCCTTTGACACAGTAACGCATAAGAGGCTGGTACATAAGCTGGAGAGACAGGCAGGTGTAGCTGGTAAGGTGCTCCAGTGGATAAGGGAGTACCTAAGCAATAGGAAGCAGAGAGTTACGGTGAGGGGTGAGACCTCCGATTGGCGTGAAGTCACCAGTGGAGTCCCACAGGGCTCTGTACTCGGTCCTATCTTGTTTCTGATATATGTAAGTAATCTCTCGGAAGGTATAGATTCATTTCTCTCAATGTTTGCGGACGATGCCAAAATTATGAGAAGGATTAAGACGGAAGAGGACTGTTTGAGGCTTCAAGAAGACCTAGACAGACTGAAGGAATGGTTGAACAAGTGGTTCTTAGTTTAACCCAGCCAAATGTAATGTAATGAAGATAGGTGTAGGGAGCAGGAGGCCAAATACAAGGTATCATCTGGGAGAGGAAATTCTTAAGGAGTCAGAGAAAGAAAAAGAGTTGGGAGTTGATATCACGCCAGACCTGTCTCCTGCAGCCCATATCAAGAGGATAACATCAGCGGCATATGCCAGGCTGGCCAACATACGAACGGCATTCAGAAACTTGTGTAAAGAATCATTCAGAACTTTGTATACCACATATGTCAGGCCAATCCTGGAGTATGCAGCCCCAGCATGGAGTCCATATCTAGTCAAGGATAAGACTAAACTGGAAAAGGTTCAAAGGTTTGCCACCAGACTAGTACCCGAGCTGAGAGGTATGAGCTACGAGGAGAGACTACGGGAATTAAACCTCACTTCGCTGGAAGACAGAAGAGTTCGGGGGGGACATGATGACCACATTCAAGATTCTCAAGGGAATTGATAGGGTAGATAAAGACAGGCTACTTAACACAAGGGCACACGCACTAGGGGACATAGGTGGAAACTGAGCGCCCAAATGAGCCACAGAGATGTTAGAAAGAACTTTTTTAGTGTCAGAGTGGTTGACAAATGGAATGCATTAGGTGATGTGGTGGAGGCTGACTCCATACACAGTTTCAAGTGTAGATATGATAGAGCCCAATAGGCTCAGGAATCTGTACACCTGTTGATTGACGGTTGAGAGGCGGGACCAAAGAGCCAGAGCTCAACCCTCGCAAGCACAGTCAGGTGAGTACACACGTACACACACACACACACACACACACACACACACACTCACATACACACACACACACACACACACACACACATCAATAGGGTCTTCAAAGAATGTCCCTCTATCTTTAACATCTAACACGCTGGGATTTAAGGTCGTCGTCATTTCCGTTTGATTTGTTCAGATGTTGACTTATTGATTATTTACAGATAGTTGTCATTGGTCTCTGAGCCAGAGTACACACACTCACAGATGAGGGCAACTTCCACTCTGAGCCAGAGTACACACACTCACAGATGAGGGCAACTTCCACTCTGAGCCAGAGTACACACACTCACAGATGAGGGCAACTTCCACTCTGAGCCAGAGTACACACACTCACAGATGAGGGGCAACTTCCACTCTGAGCCAGAGTACACACACTCACAGATGAGGGCAACTTCCACTCTGAGCCAGAGTACACACACTCACAGATGAGGGGCAACTTCCACTCTGAGCCAGAGTACACACACTCACAGATGAGGGGCAACTTCCACTCTGAGCCAGAGTACACACACTCACAGATGAGGGCAACTTCCACTCTGAGCCAGAGTACACACACTCACAGATGAGGGCAACTTCCACTCTGAGCCAGAGTACACACACTCACAGATGAGGGGCAACTTCCACTCTGAGCCCGAGTACACACACTCACAGATGAGGGGCAACTTCCACTCTGAGCCAGAGTACACACACTCACAGATGAGGGGCAACTTCCACTCTGAGCCAGAGTACACACACTCACAGATGAGGGCAACTTCCACTCTGAGCCAGAGTACACACACTCACAGATGAGGGCAACTTCCACTCTGAGCCCGAGTACACACACTCACAGATGAGGACAACTTCCACTCTGAGCCAGAGTACACACACTCACAGATGAGGGCAACTTCCACTCTGAGCCAGAGTACACACACTCACAGATGAGGGCAACTTCCACTCTGAGCCAGAGTACACACACTCACAGATGAGGGCAACTTCCACTCTGAGCCAGAGTACACACACACTCACAGATGAGGAGCAACTTCCACTCTGAGCCAGAGTACACACACTCGTAAATGAGGGAGCAACTTTAGCAACAAATACCAACTTGGGACACCTAGTCTGGCAAGGCTGTCTTTATGACATTGTAAAAGAGGCGTAAACCGACTCGCTAATTTCAACTTTGTGAATGTTAAACCGAGATATACAGTAAACTGAGACATACGCCCCAGTGTATTTTACCAGTATGCTTCCCTCGGTACGAGTGTACATGCAGGATACGTGGATATTCGTTTTTAATGGGTGTTTTATCTAAACTGAATTTGCAGTGACCAGAACTGCGTCATTGGTGTACATTTGCGTACAGGGAGCCGGTCGGCCGAGCGGACAGCACGCTGGACTTGTGATCCTGTGGTCCCGGGTTCGATCCCAGGCGCTGGCGAGAAACAATGGGCAGAGTTTCTTTCACCCTATGCCCCTGTTACCTAGCAGTAAAATAGGTACCTGGGTGTTAGTCAGCTGTCACGGGTTGATTCCTGGGGGTGGAGGCCTGGTCAAGGACCGGGCCGCGGGGACACTAAAGCCCCGAAATCATTTCAAGATAACCTCAAGATGTGTGTGTGTGCTTTTGGTAATTGCTCAGTAGTGTCACCTAGTTAGACGCCCACGTCAGAAGAGAATCAACTGGATAAAAGTAAGTTATTCGACTATTAAAATATTAGAAACGTCTTCATCTAAAGTGATGATTCCTTGCATGAGGTCCTCGATGGCAGTGGATGGACCACAGAGAATAGCAGTGACACATATCCCTCTAATAAATGACAGAAGACCCAGACTGGAGTACGACAGAACTTGATACAACTTGGTTGTTTCAAGTTCTGTCATACTCCTGTCTGGATCTTCTCCTGATATGATACAACTTGACACCAAGTTGTATCATATCAGGAGTATGATACAACTTGGCGGTTAATACTATAATAGCAAGATCAGCCTCTGTCGCCTGTAGGAATCGATCTCAACTTCTAGTCGTGGAAGACTTCAACCAGGGAGAGATAGACTGGGAGAGCAAAGAACCGCACGGTGGCACAGAAACGTGGAGAGCTAAACAATTGAACGTGGGCAAGAAGAAGCTTTCCAAGCCAACATGTGAGGGGGAACCTACAAGAATGTGAGGTAATAATGACCCACTGACCCGGTGTTCGTTCTTAACATGGCAGACATAAGGAAAATGAGTATAGAAGCCCCCCTCCACCCATTGGATTAAATCATAAAAGTGTATTGATGTTTGAATTTTTGGTCAAAGTCGGATAACTTACTAAAGGAAGGTACCAGGAAACAAAAAACAGGTAATCAAAGGGAAAATTACGAGATAAGACAATTTTAATCATAGGCAAATTGACTGGGAATTAATGAATCCAAGAGAGAGAGAGAGCAGAAACATGGAGAGCAAAATTGGTAGAAGTTGCAGAAAGAAACTTCCTAACACAGCACGTTAGGGAGTAAACACGAGGGGAAGACCAACCTGCAAGATTAGGACTTTGTCTTCACGCAAGATGGACATTGAGAACATTGAGCATGAAATACCACTGGGAGCAAGTGACCATTGTGTACTAATCTTTGATTATGTAGTTGTTACGAGAACTGTGGCAAGAGGAAGATAAGAAGGGGAGTGGGATTAAACTTGCTTTCCATAATGTCGAATACCAGAAGACAAGGGAATTTTTAGAGAGAATATCATGGGAATTCTCAAGAAAATAAAAACAGCACAAGGCATGATGGACTTAATAGCTGAGCCAATGCGAAGAAGCTGAGAGAAGATTTATACTACCCCCTAAGGAATAAAGGAGCCAAGAGAAAAAATTCCCCATAGTTTAATACAAAACTTAGGGACCAAATACGAGAAATAAAAGAGCTTGAAAAAATACAGGGAAACAGGACAGAGAACCACGGCATAAATGCAAGAGAGAGGAATGAATACTCAGGAACTCAGAGAGCAGCAAAGAAGCACTATGAGAACTATATAGCATCCAAGCATCAGCCTATACTACTATATAGCATCCAAGCATCAGCCTATACTACTATATAGCATCCAAGCATCAGCCTATACTACTATATAGCATCCAAGCATCAGCCTATACTACTATATAGCATCCAGGCATCAGCCTAAACTACCATATAGCATCCAAGCATCAGCCTATACTACTATATAGCATCCAGGCATCAGCCTAAACTACCATATAGCATCCAAGCATCAGCCTAAACTACTATATAGCATCCAGGCATCAGCCTATACTACTATATAGCATCCAAGCATCAGCCTATACTACTATATAGCATCCAAGCATCAGCCTATACTACTATATAGCATCCAAGCATCAGCCTATACTACTATATAGCATCCAGGCATCAGCCTAAACTACCATATAGCATCCAAGCATCAGCCTATACTACTATATAGCATCCAGGCATCAGCCTAAACTACCATATAGCATCCAAGCATCAGCCTAAACTACTATATAGCATCCAAGCATCAGCCTAAACTACTATATAGCAGCCCATCCTCCTGTTAAGGTAGTACTTATAGTAACGCTGTGCACCATTGAACATATATTGCTGTAATGGACAGTTAGAAAGCAGAATTTGGTTCTATTGGACTTCGACTTTGTTGCTAAGAAAACCTAACTGAACCATTCTAGGTCTAATGGTCACTATCTGAGGCTTAATATTAGTACATGTATGTGCTATTCTAGGCCTATTAATATTTCAATTTGATTTTTAGCTTTACTTTTTTTCAGACTATGAAGTAAACAGTACCAAATTCTACTAATTGTTCATTGCATCAGTGTATGTAGGAGGATACACATTGTTAGAAAAAGTACTAAGTAGGAGGATGGGCTGTATATAGCCACATGAAAATGATGTCCGTAAATGAACAAGTGATCAGGCTATGCAAAAAAGGGGGAGGCTATATAAAGAATGATAAAGAAATGTGTGAAGAATTCAGTAAAAGCTTCCAGGAAGTCTTTCAGATCGCACCAGACCTTTCCACAGATCTACAACTTCTAATGTAACAGGCGCTGTGAAGAAATATTGACTGAAATTGAGGTGACACTAGAGGAAGTAAAGAAACAACTAGAGGAGCTGGGTGTGATGAAAGTCATAGGCCCTGACAACATCTCACCGTGGATCCTAAAAGAGACAGCTTCAGCATTGCGTGTAACCCCTTGCTACAGTCCTTCAACTCTCCTAACTAGAAATTTGGTAACTTTGAGATGTGGAAAATGGCTATTGTAGAACCTATGTATCGGAAAGGAGGAAGACGGGAGCCACTGATCTACAGACCAGTATTACTAACAAGTATTCCTTGAATTTTAAAATATTAGAGTTAGGAGCATGACACACTATTGACTCAGTGGCCACCAATTACTTTCCATTGACTTAATGGGGACAGACTTGTCTAAAAAAAAAAGTGGCATTAGGGCCGACCCTGACCCATCGATGACAGTCCTTAACCACCCATCAGTCAGCATACATTGTACTGATATATTTCCAATTTACCCATTGATTTAAAATCAACAAAATTGTGTATCAATATATTAAGAAATCTGTTAAATTCGTATCTGTTCCTGGTGCTTTGTGGAGGTCCCTGGAGCGAGCCAGGGAAGAGCTCCGGCTGAAAAATATCCCTATAATATTATTTTCCCTGATAAAGCTTTCGTTGTCAAGGGGATATCCCGGAGCCTCAGCTGCACTTAGTTAATTAGTCGAATTAGCTAATTAGCATACTGTTGACCGCTTTGTGTCATTATTTTTTTGGTCTAACAGTTGATTTTATTGCTAAAAGTTTACAATTTAATGATCGTGTCAGTCCATAATAAGAATCTTACTAATTGTACACCATCCTACCCAACCATTATCTACCCAACGCAAGGTAATCTAAATTATCGTTCTCAGTCGTTCTCTATCCTACCCACTGTAATCTAACCTAAGCTGCCCAATCATTCTCTTCCCAATCCAGTCATTATTTTCACCCATACCTAAGCGCCCTCTATGCCCAACCATTCTCTTTCCTAACCTAACCTTCTATACCTTCTTTTCCTACCCATTATCTACCTTACCCTTCGCAGTCACCCTACTCCTTATCATACAGAATTATTCCTTACCCTTCCCCACGCCACTTTCCTTGCTCTCATATTACCTTGGTGTTCTCAGCTGACCATGCTGGTAGTGGGGCAGCAGCCATTGTTACAATAATTGTTTTATGATTTTTGGAACATTTTCGTTTGACATTATCTAAGGTGTCATGTCTCGGTAATGTTTAAATATATAAGTAAATATATATATATATATATATATATATATATATATATATATATATATATATATATATATATATATATATATATATATATATATATATATATATATAACCGAAAACTCCACACCCCAGAAAATGTAATATATATATATATATATATATATATATATATATATATATATATATATATATATATATATATATATATATATATGTCGTACCTAGTAGCCAGAACGCACTTCTCAGCCTACTATGCAAGGCCCGATTTGCCTAATAAGCCAAGTTTTCCTGAATTAATATATTTTCTCTAATTTTTTCTTATGAAATGATAAAGCTACCTATTTCATTATGTATGAGGTCAATTTTTTTTATTGGAGTAAAAATTAACGTAGATATATGACAAAACCTAACCAACCCTACCTAACCTAACCTATCTTTATAGGTTAGGGTAGGTTAGGTTAGGTAGCCGAAAAAGTTAGGTTAGGTTAGGTAGTCGAAAAAACATTAATTCATGAAAACTTGGCTTATTAGGCAAATCTGACCTTGCATAGTAGGCTGAGAAGTGCGTTCTGGCTACTAGGTACGACATATATATATATATATATATATATATATATATATATATATATATATATATATATATATATAAAATATGCATGCAAACAAGCTTGCATGATCCCCAAGCCAATATGCAACTGAAAACTACACACCCCAGAAGAATTCGAACCCAAACAGCCAGGAGCACTATGCCCTATGGCGTACCTGGTTCCTTAACCACTCGACCACCGTGACTGTACAAAAGTCATTAGTAGCCGAGGCTATATCCCCAACGACCCGACAGCACTTGGTGGTAAGCCTGGGCATAGATATTTCATGGAATCACCTCACTTTGTGGGGCCACGTGAGCAACCCAAATGTGAACAAGCTTGAATGGTCCCCAAGCAAATATGCAACTGAAAACGCCACACCTCAGAAGGATTCGAACCCAGACAGCCAGGAAGCAGGAGCTTCTGGGGTGTGTGAAGTTTTCAGTTGCATCAGGAGCATTATCCGGCTTGTACTCCTCTTGACATACCAGAGAGCACACTGAGAAGTTACTCCAAGCCTGCACTAAAGAGGCACCCTTCTTGAGCCCGGATGGGCACATGTATAGGCAAGTAGATGGGGTCACGATGGATTCTCCCCTAGGTGTCGTATATGCGAACTTCTACATGGGTACCATAGAGTTGACATGGACTTAAAACCCGCCATATACTGCAGATATGTTGACGACATTTTTATGCAGGTTTTATCTCTGTGGCTCATTTGGGCACTCAGTTTCCACCTGTGTCCCCTTGTGCGTGTGCCCCTTGTGTTAAATAGCCTGTCTTTATCTACCCTATCAATTCCCTTGAGAATCTTGAATGTGGTGATCGTGTCCCCCTAACTCTTCTGTCTTCCAGCGAAGTGAGGTTAAATTCCCGTAGTCTCTCCTCGTAGCTCATACCTCTCAGCTCGGGTACTAGTCTGGTGGCAAATCTTTGAACCTTTTCCAGTTTAGTCTTATCCTTGACTAGATATGGACTCCATGCTGGGGCTGCATACTCCAGGATTGGCCTAACATATGTGGTATACAAAGTTCTGAATGATTCTTTACACAAGTTTCTGAATGCCCTTCGTATGTTGGCCAGCCTGGCATATGCCGCTGATGTTATCCTCTTGATATAGACTGCAGGAGACAGGTCTGGCGTGACATCAACCCCCAAGTCTTTTTCCTTCTCTGACTCCTGAAGAATTTCCTCTCCCAGATGATACCTTGTATCTGGCCTCCTGCTCCCTACACCTATCTTCATTACATTACATTTGGTTGGGTTAAACTCTAACAACCATTTGTTCGACCATTCCTTCAGTTTGTCTTGGTCTTCTTGAAGCCTCAAACAGTCCTCTTCTGTCTTAATCCTCCTCATAATTTTGGCATCGTCCGCAAACATTGAGAGAAATGAATCTATACCCTCCGGGAGATCATTTACATATATCAGAAACAAGATAGGACCGAGTACAGAGCCCTGTGGGACTCCACTGGTGACTTCACGCCAATCGGAGGTCTCACCCCTCACCGTAACTCTCTGCTTCCTATTGCTTAGATACTCCCTTATCCACTGGAGCACCTTACCAGCTACACCTACCTGTCTCTCCAGCTTATGTACCAGCCTCTTATTCGGTACTGTGTCAAAGGCTTTCCGACAATCCAAGAAAATGCATTCCGCACAGCCTTGCTTAATCTTTGTCACCTGGTCGTAGAATTCTATTAAGACAGTCAAGCAAGATTTACCCTCCCTGAACCCATGTTGATGGGTTGTTACGAAGTCCCTTCTCTCCAGATGTGTTACTAGGTTTTTTCTCACGATCTTCTCCATCACCTTGCATGGTATACAAGTCAAGGACACTGGCCTGTAGTTCAGTGCCTCTTGCCTGTCGCCCTTTTTGTATATTGGGACCACACTGCATTGCACGCTACACACTGCACTGCACGCGCGCGTGTGCGTGTGTGCGCGTGTACTCACCTAATTGTGCTTGCAGGGGTTGAGCTCTGACTCTTTTCTCCCGCCTCTCAACTGTCAATCAACAGGTGTACAGGTTCCTGAACCTATTGGGCTGTATCATATCTACACTTGAAACTGTGTATGGAGTCAGCCTCCACCACATCACTTCCTAATGCATTCCATTTGTCGTGTGTATGTGTCCGTGCGCGCGCGTGTGTGTGTACTCACCTATTTGTGCTTGCAGGATCGAGCATTGACTCTTGGATCCCGCCTTTCCAGCCCTCTGTTGATTACAGCAATGACTCCTCTCCCATTTCCCTATCATACCTAATTTTAAAAGTATGAATAGAGTTCGCTTCCACAACCTGTTCCCCAAGTGCATTCCATTTTCCACTACTCTCACGCTAAAAGAAAACTTCCTAATATCTCTGTGACTCATCTGAGTTTCCAGTTTCCACCCATGTCCCCTCGTTCTGTTATTATTACGTGTGAACATTTCGTCTATTTCCACTTTGTCAATTCCCCTTAGTATTTTATATGTCCCTATCTTATCTCCCCTCTCCCTTCTTTTCTCTAGTGTCGTAAGGTTCAGTTCCTTCAGTCGCTCTTCAAAGTGGGCCAGCCAGAGGCTTAGGGCCCGCGCATGAATATCCATGAAAAAAAAATAATATCCCATCCCTCGTAACTCTAGGACAAGCCTTGTCGCAAACCTCTGAACCTTCTCCAGTTTCCTTATGTGTTTCTTCAGGTGGGGGCTCCATGATGAGCGCGGCATACTCTAAGACTGGTCTCACGTAGGCAGTGTAAAGCGCCCTAAAAGCCTCCTCACTTAGGTTTCTGAATGAAGTTCTAATTTTCGCCAGTGTAGAGTACGCTGCTGTCAGTTATCCTATTTATATGTGCCTCAGGAGTTAGATTAGGTGTCACATCCACTCCCAGGTCTCTTTCTCGAATCGTTACAGGTAGGCAGTTCCCCTTCATTGTGTACTGTCCTTTTGGTCGCCTATCACCTGATCCCATTTCCATAACTTTACATTTACTCGTGTTAAACTCCAGTAGCCATTTCTCTGACCATCTCTGCAACCTGTTTAAGTCCTCTTGGAGGATCCTACAATCCTCATCTGTCACAACTCTTCTCATTAATTTTGCGTCATCCGCAAACATTGACATGTGGGATTCCACTCCTGTGTGTGTGTGTGTGTGTGTGTGTGTGTGTGTGTGTGTGTGTGTGTGTGTGTGTGTGTGTGTGTGTGTATGTGTATGATTAACTTACCCACAAACAAGCCAAACAAGTGTCCTTTTTTTTAAGTTCATGGTTACGTTTTAAGCTAATTTTTGTCATGAATTTGTTTCGGGCGCTGCGCTGATAACTCAAGATGTCAGCTGCAATTGATCCCTTTCTTTTTTCAGAAACCAAATTTTAGGTCAGATCATAAAACTTTATAAATGCCGGTGACACCCTCGTCAGGAAGCCTCTCAAGCCCCGCGAATGTTTAAATAAATTTAAATTGGACGAAGGCAGTTTTGTTCCGAGGTCGGAGGGAAGGGGGACATATATAAGGGAAGGGAGGAATGGATGGAAGGGAGAGGAGAGGCAGGAAGGGAAAGGAAAGCAGTGGGTTGAGTTATGCCAATAGATTTTCTTATCTGCCTAAACACATATGTGTGTATCGGGTCAGCAAGGCGGTCAGCCCACCAGCTATCATAACTCACAAGATATCCCACACACTGACACAACTTCCTTCGCCTGTATTGTTGTTGTTTAAGATTCAGCCACTGGGAACAAGAAGTTCCAAGTAGCACGGGCTATGGTGAGCCCGTAGTGGAATTACCTAGCACAGGAGCGGGGCTGTAACTGTTCGCCTGTAACTCTTTAATCTTTACTAAGAAATGATAATAGCGCAAATAATGGGTAAGGTACCCCCCACCCCGTGTGTGTCTGGCCTTCGTCACTACCACCTACGGGATGGGTATGGGGTGAACAATAAAGAAATAAATTGAATTGAATCGTTACCTCAAGTGACTGTGAGAGCTTAACCAGCTCACAGGATATAAATACTCTGGAAAAATGAAAGCCACAAATTGATAATATTTTCCTCATCTCTCGCGTGTCTGTCTATCCCTTCAGTCATGAATAGTGATGAGATCTATTATCCAAAGTGAACCGAATTGAAGAAAGGGTCAAGCTTTACTAGATCCGAAAATAGCCAGTAAAACGTAATATTTCGGTTTCCTAACATTGCCCAGTTTTTCCTTTATTGGTCTTGTATATAAATGTCCTCGTGGTATTTAGTAGTTTAATGGTACTGTTTTCAGGTCTGTGTGTATTGGTAATGTTAATAGTTATTTTTAATACATTAGTTTCTGCCCTGGAAACACAAACCGAAACTGTCTCTATTTTCCGCTTGTTACAACTTGTAATAAAGTTGTTACATCTTGGCTTAACGTGTTCATGACGTATTAGAACGTTGTTACAACTTGCTATATTGGTTGTTATAACTGGTTAGGAAGTGTTAAAACTTGTTCGAACGTTGTACCAACGTCGTAGGTTTCGGTGTGTGTTTAGCGGGTGTTTATATTTGATTTTGCTGATAAAACACCAACTAATATCTACTAGTGCTCTGCTACAGGCTGTTTTTGCAAGCATGTCAGCAGTGTCATGCTTTTATATGCTAACACGGGATGATAACCAGAGAAATTCAATCTGAAATTCAATTTCTTTAACAGCTAAAACATTCATTCGAATAGCATTGGCTATTTTCGTGGTGTTACTACTTGTGGAGAAATACTTCTGGGAGGAGTTTTATTAATTGAATTTTAATTTGATTTTATGGTGGACTGTAAAACAGCTGGTAAAGAATTTTTTTATCTTTATTTAAGAAAATACAATATAAATCATATATACATAAGTTTTACAAGGCAATACTACATTATAAGTCTTGAACTGTATTTTGTTGTATATCATCACAAATATAACCCACAAACTTGTAGGGGTTTAAATTGTTAGTAGATTAGGCTAGAGCAACTAATTTATTTGATATGATTTAATTGTTAATGTTTAATACTTAACGTTTATTTAATTATCTTGCTCTATCCCCGGGTTATTTAAATAAAGGAACAGCTTAGCTGTTCTGGTGGTAAAGTTCTCGCTCGTGGAGGCGTCACTGGTCACGTGAACAATGGCGTCTCTACGGGGCTAGCCCTGGAAACACAAACCGAAACTGTCTCTATTTTCCGCTTGTTACAACTTCTAATAAAGTTGTTACATCTTGGCTTAACGTGTTTATGACGTATTAGAACGTTGTTACAACTTGCTATATTGGTTGTTATAACTGGTTAGGAGGTGTTAAAACTTGTTCGAACGTTGTACCAACGTCGTAGTTTCGGTGTGTGTTTGGAGGGAGACCACCAGAATGTAGACGACGAGTCACAATAACGTGGTGGATAAAATAATGACCAAACCACTCGTCAGAAGATGGAGAAACGATGACGTTTCGGTCCGTCGTGGACCGAAACGTGTGTGAGGGAGGGTGGATGGTGGTTGTTATAGCTTCAGCTACTCTGAACAAGTTCCAAGTAGCACGGGCTATGGTGAGCCCGTAACTTACCTGGCACAGGAGCGGGGCAAGTAGCACGGGCTATGGTGAGCCCGTAACTTACCTGGCACAGGAGCGGGGCAAGTAGCACGGGCTATGGTGAGCCCGTAACTTACCTGGCACAGGAGCGGGGCAAGTAGCAAGGGCTATGGTGAGCCCGTAACTTACCTGGCACAGGAGCGGGGCAAGTAGCACGGGCTATGGTGAGCCCGTAACTTACCTGGCACAGGAGCGGGGCAAGTAGCACGGGCTATGGTGAGCCCGTAACTTACCTGACACAGGAGCGGGGCAAGTAGCACGGGCTATGGTGAGCCCGTAACTTACCTGGCACAGGAGCGGGGCAAGTAGCAAGGGCTATGGTGAGCGCGTAACTTACCTGGCAAGGAGCGGGGCAAGTAGCAAGGGCTATGGTGAGCCCGTAACTTACCTGGCACAGGAACGGGGCAAGTAGCTTGGGCTGTGGTGAGCCCGTAACTTACCTGGCACAGGAGCGGGGCAAGTAGCACGGGCTATGGTGAGCCCGTAACTTACCTGGCACAGGAGCGGGGCAAGTAGCACGGGCTATGGTGAGCCCGTAACTTACCTGGCACAGGAGCGGGGCAAGTAGCACGGGCTATGGTGAGCCCGTAACTTACCTGGCACAGGAGCGGGGCAAGTAGCACGGGCTATGGTGAGCCCGTAACTTACCTGGCACAGGAGCGGGGCAAGTAGCACGGGCTATGGCGAGCCCGTAACTTACCTGGCACAGGAGCGGGGCAAGTAGCACGGGCTATGGTGAGCCCGTAACTTACCTGGCACAGGAGCGGGGCAAGTAGCACGGGCTATGGTGAGCCCGTAACTTACCTGGCACAGGAGCGGGGCAAGTAGCAAGGGCTATGGTGAGCCCGTAACTTACCTGGCACAGGAGCGGGGCAAGTAGCAAGGGCTATGGTGAGCCCGTAACGTACCTGGCACAGGAGCGGGGCAAGTAGCAAGGGCTATGGTGAGCCCGTAACTTACCTGGCACAGGAGCGGGGCAAGTAGCACGGGCTATGGTGAGCCCGTAACTTACCTGGCACAGGAGCGGGGCAAGTAGCACGGGTTATGGTGAGCCCGTAACTTACCTGGCACAGGAGCGGGGCAAGTAGCACGGGCTATGGTGAGCCCGTAACTTACCTGGCACAGGAGCGGGGCAAGTAGCACGGGCTATGGTGAGCCCGTAACTTACCAGGCACAGGAGCGGGGCAAGTAGCACGGGCTACGGTGAGCCCGTAAATTACCTGGCACAGGAGCGGGGCAAGTAGCACGGGCTATGGTGAGCCCGTAACTTACCTGGCACAGGAGCGGGGCAAGTAGCACGGGCTATGGTGAGCCCGTAACTTACCTGGCACAGGAGCGGGGCAAGTAGCACGGGCTATGGTGAGCCCGTAACTTACCTGGCACAGGAGCGGGGCAAGTAGCACGGGCTATGGTGAGCCCGTAACTTACCTGGCAAAGGAGCGGGGCAAGTAGCAAGGGCTATGGTGAGCCCGTAACTTACCTGGCACAGGAGCGGGGCAAGTAGCACGGGCTATGGTGAGCCCGTAACTTACCTGGCACAGGAGCGGGGCAAGTAGCACGGGCTATGGTGAGCCCGTAACTTATCTGGCAAAGGAGCGGGGCAAGTAGCACGGGCTATGGTGAGCCCGTAACTTACCAGGCACAGGAGCGGGGCAAGTAGCACGGGCTATGGTGAGCCCGTAACTTACCTGGCACAGGAGCGGGGCAAGTAGCACGGGCTATGGTGAGCCCGTAACTTACCTGGCAAAGGAGCGGGGCAAGTAGCACGGGCTATGGTGAGCCCGTAACTTACCTGGCACAGGAGCGGGGCAAGTAGCAAGGGCTATGGTGAGCCCGTAACTTACCTGGCACAGGAGCGGGGCAAGTAGCACGGGCTATGGTGAGCCCGTAGTGGACTTACCTGGCACAGGAGCGGGGCAAGTAGCACGGGCTATGGTGAGCCCGTAACTTACCTGGCACAGGAGCGGGGCAAGTAGCACGGGCTATGGTGAGCCCGTAACTTACCTGGCAAAGGAGCGGGGCAAGTAGCACGGGCTATGGTGAGCCCGTAACTTACCTGGCACAGGAGCGGGGCAAGTAGCACGGGCTATGGTGAGCCCGTAACTTACCTGGCACAGGAGCGGGGCAAGTAGCACGGGCTATGGTGAGCCCGTAACTTACCTGGCACAGGAGCGGGGCAAGTAGCACGGGCTATGGTGAGCCCGTAACTTACCTGGCACAGGAGCGGGGCAAGTAGCACGGGCTATGGTGAGCCCGTAACTTACCTGGCACAGGAGCGGGGCAAGTAGCAAGGGCTATGGTGAGCCCGTAATTTACCTGGCACAGGAGCGGGGCAAGTAGCACGGGCTATGGTGAGCCCGTAACTTACCTGGCACAGGAGCGGGGCAAGTAGCACGGGCTATGGTGAGCCTGTAACTTACCTGGCACAGGAGCGGGGCAAGTAGCACGGGCTATGGTGAGCCCGTAACTTACCTGGCACAGGAGCGGGGCAAGTAGCAAGGGCTATGGTGAGCCCGTAACTTACCTGGCACAGGAGCGGGGCAAGTAGCACGGGCTATGGTGAGCCCGTAACTTACCTGGCACAGGAGCGGGGCAAGTAGCAAGGGCTATGGTGAGCCCGTAACTTACCTGACACAGGAGCGGGGCAAGTAGCACGGGCTATGGTGAGCCCGTAACTTACCTGGCACAGGAGCGGGGCAAGTAGCAAGGGCTATGGTGAGCCCGTAACTTACCTGACACAGGAGCGGGGCAAGTAGCACGGGCTATGGTGAGCCCGTAACTTACCTGGCACAGGAGCGGGGCAAGTAGCAAGGGCTATGGTGAGCCCGTAACTTACCTGACACAGGAGCGGGGCAAGTAGCACGGGCTATGGTGAGCCCGTAACTTACCTGGCACAGGAGCGGGGCAAGTAGCAAGGGCTATGGTGAGCCCGTAACTTACCTGACACAGGAGCGGGGCAAGTAGCACGGGCTATGGTGAGCCCGTAGTGGACTTACCTGGCAAAGGAGGGGTACTCGAGGGAGAGTAGAGGGAACGGGCCAATAAGGAAAGAGAGTGAAGTGAGGAGCAGGTAAGTGATGAAGGTGATTTCCAGAAGAATGTAAGAATAAGGTGAAAGGTACGAATGGTATGAAGGAAGAATAGGATGAGATAAGAATAAGAAGGTAAGAAAAAGAAAAGGGGGGGGGGGTAGGCTTGAGACAGGTCACGTTTGTTAAGAAGTTTAGAACATTTAAGTATATACTGTGAAGGGGAAGAGTCAAGAGCAACACAGCCAGGACTAAGGTCCATGTTGGGTGTGTTGTGTGTCAGAGTCATCAAGACGGCGTCTGTGTAGAGTAGAGGCAGGAAAGATTATTGTAGAGGAAGACCAATCAACACGATGATTAGAATCCCCAACATGACAGAAGAGAGATCATTGTTTGTGTCTGCACACTTAACACTTCTTTTGTGTTCCTTAAGTCTGTCATTCAGAGTACAGTCAAATTCCCCAAAGTATTGGAGAGGACAAGACGAACAGGAAATAGAGTAAACACCAGCAGCATTAGAAGCAGGAGGAGCAGTGTGAACCAGATTACTAGGATGAGTGTTAGTTTGTCGAAATTATATTATTATTAACATCTTTATTGACAAAATTAATTACAATTTTGCCTAATCTGAGGATTTTGATAGTCTTATTAAAGTGAGGATAATGCTGGTATTCACTGTCACGCAGGACAGAGGGTCATACACAAGACAATAGGTCTAAACTGTAGGCTGAAGCACATATATATCAGGGTTACAATCAATGTTTTAAGTTTGTCGAAAGGTGAGCTTTATGTCAAGAGGACACAGGGTATTAGTGAGATTTTTGAGTACAGATATGAAGGGAAGGCAGAGTACAGTGGTACTAGTGTTGGAGACAGGTTTGGGATGATAGAAATCTCGTTTAGTTTGAGAAAAGTCACAAACTGTAAAGGGTATCTAAGGCGAGAGAAAGATTTGTAAATAAAAGAAATTTCAGAATCGAGAAACTGAAGGTCACTGATGCATAGAGCGCGGAGGAAGAGAGAGACGAGGACACTGTTCTTAACAGAAGGAGGATGGTAAGAAAAGAAGTTAATGTACATACCACTATGCATGGACTTGTGGTAGACAGAGAAAGAGAACCCGAACACAGAGCTGTGAACATGAACGCCAAGAAAAGGAAGGAGGGAATTAGATTCCCATTCAACTTCGAAATGGTTCGATTGAGCCAGAGTGTTAAGAGAGGAGAGGAAAGGCTGGAAAGGACTAAGGTCATGAGGCCATAGCGCAAAAATGTCATCAACATAGCGAAGCCAGAGAGAGGGACGAGTATCAATAGAGGGAAGAAGAACAGTTTCGAAGTATTCCATATTGAGATTGGCAAGAACAGGGGAGAGAGGGGAACCCAAGCGACACCAAAAGTTTGAAAGAAGTATTTACCGTTGACAGAACGAGTTAGTCAATACAGAGTCTGATGAGTTCGAGGAAAACATCAGTGGGAAGCGGACTCAATCACCTTCTGACTAAGAGAGAACGTCTTCGCGGGGAACATTAGTAAACAGAGAATCGACATCAAGACTTAAGCATCTTACAAGAGGGCTGCAGACACAGTTTCCATGAAGCCCTGAGAGTGATGAAGATGAGCAGGAGAAAATGTGCCAAGGAAAGCAGTCGGACAGTTGACAAGACAAGAGGGAAGAGGATAGCCAATAGAGCCTCTTGAAGAAATGATAGAACGAGTTGTGATGACAGGCGAGCTGTCTGCCTTACTGTCACAATGTGTGTGTGTGTGTGTGTGTGTGTGTGTGTGTGTGTGTGTGTGTGTGTGTGTGTTTGGCAGTTAAGCTTGCTCTGCAGGCGAGGAGTCACAATAACGTGGCTGAAGAATGTTGACCAGACCACACACTAGAAGGTGAAGGGACGACGATGTTTCGGTCCGTCCTGGACCATTCTCAAGTCGATTGTGAATGGTCCAGGACGGACGGAAACGTCGTCGTCCCTTCACCTTCTAGTGTGTGGTCTGGTCAACAAACTTGCTCTCTTTCGTTAGAGAACTGTAAGTGCTTGTAACACAACAAGTTGGTATGGAATACAAAGTTACGTAGGTGGGAAGGAAGTCTTATAAAAGAGGGCGAGAGAAAAGGTAGAGAGGAAGAGAAGGAACGAGGGATAGAGAGAGAAGAGGGATGGAGGATAGAAAGAGGGGAAGAGGAATTAAGAAAGAGGCAGAAAGGGAGGGAAGAGGGGAGTGTGGAAGGCAGGGAGAGAGGGAGGGAGAGATGGAGGGAAGGATGATGGGAGGGAGGAGGGTAGTGTTGAGGGATGAAGTAATCAACAGTATAGGAAGTGTTTAGTCTGTATCTGTGAAGCTCCCTCCTCCAACCGGTGTTTACCCTTACTTCATTACCTGGCGCCCTGCTCCCCGCCCCCCCATCCCGGGGAGGCTAGGCCTACACCACCACTCCCCCGGGGAGGCTAGGCCTACACCACCACTCCCCCGGGGAGGCTAGTTATATATGTGAAGCAGTGTGGGTGTGTGTGTGTGTACTCACCTAGTTGTACTCACCTAGTTGTGCTTGCGGGGGTTGAGCTGTGGCTCTTTGGTCCCGCCTCTCAACCGTCAATCAACAGGTGTACAGGTTCCTGAGCCTATTGGGCTCTATCATATCTACACTTGAAACTGTGTATGGAGTCAGCCTCCACCACATTGCTTCCTAATGCATTCCATTTGTCAACCACTCTGACACTAAAAAAGTTCTTTCTAATATCTCTGTGGCTCATTTGGGAACTCAGTTTCCACCTGTGTCCCCTAGTGCGTGTGCCCCTTGTGTTAAACAGCCTGTCTTTATCAACCCTGTCGATTCCCTTGAGGATCTTGAATGTGGTGATCATGTCCCCCCTAACTCTTTTGTCTTCCAACGAAGTGAGGTATAATTCCCGTAGTCTCTCCTCGTAGCTCATACCTCTCAGCTCGGGTACTAGTCTGGTGGCAAACCTTTGAACCTTTTCCATTTTAGACTAATGCCTGACTAGATATGGACTCCATGCTGGTGCCGCATACTCCAGGATTGGTCTGACATATGTGGTATATAATGTTCTGAAAGATTCCTTACACAAGTTTCTAAAGGCCGTTCTTATGTTAGCCAACCTGGCATATGCTGCTGCTGTTATCCTCTTGATATGAGCTTCTGGGGACAGGTCTGGCGTGATATCAACCCCCAGGTCTTTCTCTCTCTCGGACTCTTGAAGTATTTCATCTCCCAAGTGATACCTTGTATCTGGTCTCCTGCTTCCTACCCCTATCTTCATTACATTACATTTGCTTGGATTAAACTCTTAACAGCCATTTGTTCGACCATTCCTGCAGCTTGTCCAGGTCTTCTTGAAGCCTCAAGCTGTCCTCCTCTGTCTTAATCCTTCTCATAATTTTGGCGTCGTCAGCAAACATTGAGAGGAATGAGTCTATATCCTCTGGGAGATCATTTACGTATATCAGAAACAGGATAGGTCCAAGTACAGAGCCCTGTGGGACTCCACTGGTGACTTCACGCCAGTCTGAGGTCTCACCCCTTACTGTAACTCTCTGCTTCCTATTGTTTAGGTACTCCCTTATCCACTGGAGCGCCCTACCAGTTACTCCTGCCTGTTTCTCCAGCTTATGCATCAACCTTTTATGGGGTACTGTGTCAAAGGCTTTCCGACAGTCCCAAAAAATGCAGTCCGCCCACCCTTCTCTTTCTTGTTTAATCTTTCTCACCTGCTCGTAGCATTCTATCAAGCCTGTAAGGCAAGATTTACCCTCCCTGAACCCATGTTGATGGGTTGTCACGAAGTCTCTTCTCTCCAGATGTGTTACTAGGTTTTTTCTCACAATCTTCTCCATCACCTTGCATGGTATACAAGTTAAGGACACTGGCCTGTAGTTCAGTGCCTCTTGTCTGTCACCCTTTTTGTATATTGGTACTACATTAGCAGTCTTCCATATTTCTGGTAGGTCCCCCGTTTCCAGTGACCTACTATACACTATGGAGGTTATCTTGAGAGGTTATCTTGAGATGATTTCGGGGCTTTAGTGTCCCCGCGGCCCGGTCCTCGACCAGGCCTCCACCCCCAGGAAGCAGCCCGTGACAGCTGACTAACACCCAGGTACCTATTTTACTGCTAGGTAACAGGGGCATAGGGTGAAAGAAACTCTGCCCATTGTTTCTCGCCGGCGCCCGGGATCGAACCCGGGACCACAGGATCACAAGTCCAGTGTGCTGTCCGCTCCGCCAACCGGCTCCCTATGGAGAGTGGTAGGCAAAGTGCTCCTGCACACTCTTTCAATACCCATGGCGAGATTCCATCCGGCCCAACAGCTTTTCTCACATCCAGCTCCAATAGGTGCTTCTTGACCTCATCTCTTGTAATTTCGAACCTATCCAAGGTCACCTGGTTTGCTGCCACCTCTTCTAGCGCCGCGACATCTCCCTGTTCTATTGTAAAGACCTCCTGGAACCTTTTGTTGAGTTCTTCACACACCTCTTTGTCATTCTCTGTGTACCTGTCCTCGCCCACCCTAAGTTCCATCACCTGTTCCTTCACTGTTGTCTTCCTCCTGATGTGACTGTGTAGTAGCTTTGGTTCGGTCTTGGCTTTATTAGCTATATCATTTTCATACCTTTTCTCAGCTGCTCTTCTCACACTGACATACTTGTTCCTGGTTCTCTGGTATCTCTCTCTACTTTCTGGTGTTCTGTTATTACGGAAGTTCCTCCATGCCCTTTTGTTCAGCTCCTTTGCTTTCATACATTCCTTATTAAACCACGGATTCTTCCTTTGCTTCTCTGTTTTTTCCTGTCGGGCTGGGACAAACCTGCTTACAGCCTCCTGACATTTTTGGGTGACATAGTCCATCATGTCTTGTACAGACTTGGTTCCGAGTTCTGTGTCCCAATGTATATCCCATAGGAATTTATTCATTTCCTCATAGTTTCCCTTTCGGTACGCCAGCCCTTTGGTTCCCAGTTCTTTTTTGGGGGTGATAATTCCCAGCTCAACCAGGTACTCAATGCTCAATACACTATGATCACTCATTCCCAAGGGGCCTTCCAACTTAACTTCCCTTATATCCGACTCATTTAGGGTAAATATCAGATCAAGCAAGGCTGGTTCATCCCCTCCTCTCATTCTTGTCAGTCCCTTGACGTGTTGACTTAGAAAGTTTCTTGTTGCCACATCCAGCAGCTTAGCTCTCCAAGTGTCTGGGCCTCCATGTGGGTCTCTGTTCCCCCAATCTATCTTCCCATGGTTGAAGTCTCCCATGATTAGAAGTCTGGATCCGTTCCTGCTAGCCACAGAAGCTGCTCTCTCTATTATATTGATGGTGGCCAAGTTGTTTCTATCATATTCCTGTCTGGGTCTTCTGTCATTCGGTGGGGGGTTATATATGACTACTATTATAATTTTCTGTCCTCCAGTTGCTATGGTCCCTTAAAAGTAGTCACTGAAACCTTCACAGTTCTGAATTACCATCTCTTCGAAACTCCAACCTTCTCTTAGTAGCAGAGCTACACCACCTCCTCCTCTCCCTTCTCTCTCTTTCCTCACAACATAGTAGCCCTGTGGAAACACTGCGTTTGTTATGATTTTCGTTAACTTTGTTTCTGTGAGTGCTATTATGTCTGGGTTTTCTTCTAGTGCTCATTCTCCAAGTTCACTTGTTTTATTTGAAATCCCAGTCTATGTTAGTGTACATCGCCTTGAAGCTCACTTTCTTCTGTTCATTTTCATGTCCCTTTCTTGGCGAGCATTCTGCTGGTGTGGGAAGCTGTTCCGTGGGTGAGAGGATCTGTGAGGTGGCTTGCAGGGTCTCAGAAGATTTTGGGGTAGGGGGTGGGGGTTGAAGGGAAGGGGGGACAGGTAGGGTGAGGGGAAGGGAGGGTTTCTATGCAGAGGGGGGTGACATACACACACTGTGTGTGTGTGTGTGTGTGTGTGTGTGTGTGTGTGTGTGTGTGTGTGTGTATGTGAAGCAGAGTGTACTCACTAAATTGTGCTTGCGGGGGTTGAGCTTTGTCTCTTTGGTCCCGCCTCTCAACTGTCAAACAACTGGTGTACATATTCCTAAGGAAGTGTGTGTGTGTGTGTGTGTGTGTGTGTGTGTGTGTGTGTGTGTGTGTGTGTGTGTGTGTGTGTGTGTGTGTGTGTGTGTGTGAAAATTCACGCCAGTCTTCTAAAATTACAGTACTTACAGTAACTGTGGTCGATCGTTCAAAATATTGACTTTATGGACCAATAGAAAGTAGACTCAACTTTTAAGTAGTAATTTTAAATAATTTTAAGCATTAAGTAGGCCTAATTTGGCGCCTTCTTTTGATAATGACTTATTTTTGTATTATTGAATTTGGACAACCCGCAGAATGTTTTTATATTTACGTTACTAATGAAACCTAACCATCTTAAGCCTAATTCACTATCTGAGGCCTAACATAGTACATATATGTACTATAATAGGCCTAGGATTATTTAAGTTTAGTTTAAACTTGAATTTTCCCAGACTCTATAAAATTAATAGAGCCAAATTCTATTTTATATCCGTCCATTACGTCTATTTGAACGATTGTTCGCACAGTTAAAAAACGTTCTATGGTCTGGCGGCTGAGACCGGCTGACGGCCTGAGGGGTTATCTTGAGATAACCCTATCCCTGAGGAGATATCTTGAGATGATGAGATGAGATGGACAGGGTGAATGGACAGCGCTCGGGATTCGTAGTCCTAAGGTTCCGGGTTCGATCCCCGGAGGAGTCGGATACAAATGGGCAGAGTTGCTTTCACCCTGATGCTCCTGTTCACCTAGCAGTAAATAGGTACCTGGGAGTTAAACAGCTGCTACGGGCTGCTTCCTGGGGAAGTGTAACAAAAAGGAGGCCTGGTCAAGGACCGGGCCGCGGGGACGCTAAGCCCCGAAACCATCTCAAGATTTCCTCAAGATGGGTTACAAAAATTTCACCAGTAGGATGAGTTGTTAATATCAGTAAGTACTTATGTAAGTAATCAGGCTCCTCTAACACCTCTCTAATTGATTAATTATTTGATATTTATTTTCTTTATTAGAAGAAGCAGCAAGTAAATTAAGGAAGTAATCGGTTGTTCATAATTATAATTGTCGTGATAAGATTGTTTTTGTTTGATATTTAAGCCACTAAGATGCTGGTATTGTGTGGCAAGCCAGCCACTTGTTTAGTAACTGTGTGGCAAGCCAGCCACTTGTTTAGTAACTGTGTGGCAAGCCAGCCACTTGTTTAGTAACTGTGTGGCAAGCCAGCCACTTGTTTAGTAACTGTGTGGCAAGCCAGCCACTTGTTTAGTAACTGTGTGGCAAGCAAGCCACTTGTTTAGTAACTGTGTGGCAAGCCAGCCACTTGTTTAGTAACTGTGTGGCAAGCAAGCCACTTGTTTAGTAACTGTGTGGCAAGCAAGCCACTTGTTTAGTAACTGTGTGGCAAGCAAGCCACTTGTTTAGTAACTGTGTGGAGGGAAGACATCCTTGTATCTCCTCATACTTCACCATACTCCTTGTTCAGGGGCCACAGTCTTCTCTCTCTCTCTCTCTCTCTCTCTCTCTCTCTCTCGCTTTCTCCCTCTCTCTCGCTCTCTCCCTCTCTCTCTCTCTCTCTCTCTCTCTCTCTCTCGCTTTCTCCCTCTCTCTCGCTCTCTCCCTCTCTCTCTCTCTCTCTCTCTCTCTCTCTCTCTCTCTCTCTCTCTCTCTCTCTCTCTCTCTCTCTCTCTCTCTCTCTCTCTCTCTCTCTCTCTCTCATATTCACAATAGTGTCTGAAAGTATTATCATCTTCATTTTTCTCATCCGTTCACTTCCCCATTCCTCCTCTTCTCTAACCTTTTCCATTTCAATTTTACATTCTACACCCTCTTCATTCACCGCTTCCACCACTCCCCTTCCTCTACCACCTCCCTATTCCCCCTCCCTTCTCCCCCCACCACCTCCCTATTCCCCTCCCTTCTCCCCCCACTAACTTGCGTGGCTGGGTGAGGCTGCACAAGTTACCAACACAGATGGAAGCTCCACGTGTATAACTCGCCGCGACTTGATGAAAACGGGACAGTACATCACTTTCGTGAGCCGATTTCATTTCATATTACGTCCATTTTTGGCCATAGCGCGCATACGGGCGAAAAGCGACGTTATTTTTAAGAGGACGGGTTGGGGCATTCTGTTAAGAGCTCAGAAAATGTGCTGGAGTCACTGAATCAAACCAGTGGCAATGTCAGAGATTTCCTATAGAGAAGAAATATATATGGTATTGGAGATTAGTTGTATATAAAGTTATTTGTATGCGCTAATATATAGACATGTGTATATAGGTATGTATTTTGTCATGTACTGTGTGTGTGTGTGTGTGTGTGTGTATTCACCTAGTTGTGTTTGCGGGGGTTGAGCTTTGCTCTTTCGGTCCGCCTCTCAACTGTCAATCAACTGTTTACTAACTACTTTTTTTCCCACACCACACACACACACACACACACACACACACACACACACACACACACACACACAGATATGACAGAGCCCGATAGGCTCAGGAATCTGTACACCTGTTGATTGACGGTTGAGAGGCGGGACCAAAGAGCCAGAGCTCAACCCCCGCAAACACAACTAGGTGAGTACAACTAGGTGAGTACACACACACACACACACACACACACACACACACACACACACACACACACACACACACACACCAGGAAGCAGCCCGTGACAGCTGACTAACTCCCAGGTACCTATTTACTGCTAGGTAACAGGGGCATTCAGGGTGAAAGAAACTTTGCCCATTTGTTTCTGCCTGGTGCGGGAATCGAACCCACGCCACAGAATTAAGAGTCCTGCGCGCTATCCACCAGGCTACCAGGCCCGTGTGTGTGTGTGTGTGTGTACTCACCTAGTTGTACTCACCTAGTTGTGCTTGCGGGGGTTGAGCTCTGGCTCTTTGGTCCCGCCTCTCAACCGAGAGAGGTTGTGTGTGTACTCACCTATATGTACTCACCTATATGTGCTTGCAGGATCGAGCATTGACTCTTGGATCCCGCCTTTCGAGCATCGGTTGTTTACAGCAATGACTCCTGTCCCATTTCCCTATCATACCTGGTTTTAAAATTATGAATAGTATTTGCTTCCACAACCTGTTCCTGAAGTGCATTCCATTTCCCCACTACTCTCACGCTAAAAGAAAACTTCCTTACATCTCTGTGACTCATCTGAGTTTCAAGCTTCCATCCATGTCCTCTCGTTCTGTTACTATTCCGTGTGAACATTTCGTCTATGTCCACTCTGTCAATTCCTCTGAGTATCTTATACGTTCCTATCATGTCCCCCCTCTCCCTTCTTCTTTCTAGTGTCGTAAGGCACAGTTCCCTCAGGCGCTCTTCATACCCCATCCCTCGTAGCTCTGGGACGAGTCTCGTTGCAAACCTCTGAACCTTTTCCAGTTTCATTATATGCTTCTTCAGATGGGGACTCCATGATGAGGCGGCATACTCTAAGACTGGCCTTACGTAGGCAGTGTAAAGCGCCCTAAATGCCTCCTTACTTAGGTTTCTGAATGATGTTCTAACTTTTGCCAGTGTAGAGTACGCTGCTGTCGTTATCCTATTAATATGTGCCTCAGGAGATAGATTAGGTGTTACGTCCACCCCCAGGTCTCTTTCACGCGTCGTTACAGGTAGGCTGTTCCCCTTCATTGTGTACTGTCCCTTTGGTCTCCTATCTCCTAGTCCCATTTCCATAACTTTACATTTGCTCGTGTTGAATTCTAGTAGCCATTTCTCTGACCATCTCTGCAATCTGTTCAGGTCCTCTTGGAGGATCCTGCAATCCTCATCTGTCACAACTCTTCTCATCAACTTTGCATCATCCGCAAACATCGACATGTAGGACTCTACGCCTGTAAACATGTCGTTAACATACACAAGAAATAGAATTGGTCCCAGCACCGATCCTTGTGGTACTCCACTTGTTACTGTTCGCCAGTCCGACTTCTCGCCCCTTACCGTAACTCTTTGGCTCCTTCCTGTTAGGTAGTTCCTTATCCATTCTAGGACCTTTCCCCCCACCCCCGCCTGCCTCTCGAGCTTGAACAGCAGTCTCATGTGCGGTACTGTATCAAAGGCTTTTTGGCAGTCCAGAAATATGCAGTCTGCCCAACCATCTCTGTCCTGTCTTATCCTCGTTATTTTATCATAGAATTCCAGAAGGTTTGTTAGGCACGATTTCCCTGTCCAGAACCCATGTTGATGTTTGTTCACAAACCTAATGTTCTCCAGGTGTGCAACCAGTCGTAGCCTAATTATTCTTTCCAGTATTTTACAGGGGATGCTTGTCAGTGATACAGGTCTGTAGTTAAGTGCCTCCTCCCTATCTCCTTTCTTGAAGATCGGCACGACATTTGCCTTCTTCCAGCAACTGGGCAATTCTCCTGACATAAGTGACTCATTAAAGATCATTGCCAGAGGCACGCTGAGGGCCTGTGCTGCTTCTTTTAGTATCCACGGTGATACTTTGTCTGGTCCAACTGCTTTAGTTGCATCTAGAGTTGTCAACTGTTTCATTACCTCCTCTGCTGTCACCTCTATATCTGATAGTCTTTCATCTAGGGTAACCCCTTCCAACAATGGGAGCTGCTCAGGCTCGGTAGTGAACACTCCATGGAAACTGGCATTCAGTGCCTCGCAGATTTCCTTGTCACTTTCAGTATATGCCCCCTCTGTCTTCCTTAGTCTTGTCACTTGGTCGTTCACCGACATTTTTCTTCTTATATGACTGTGTAGTAACTTAGGTTGTTTTTTCGCTTTGATTGCAATATCGTTCTCATAGTCCCTTTCCGATGTTCGTCTTATGTTAATGTAATCGTTCCTAGCTCTGTTGTATCTGCTTCTGTTGTCCTCTGTTCTTTGTCTTCTGTACTTCCTCCACTCCCGCCTGCTGGCCATTTTTGCTTCCTGACACTGTCTATTAAACCATGGGTTATTATATTCCTTCTTATTTTTTCCCTTTACCGTTGGTATAAATCTCTCTTCTGCCTCCTGGCATTTCTGTATGACTAGGTCCATCATATCTTGGACTGTTTTTCCTCTAATTTCTTCCTCCCACTGCACTTCACCCAGATAGTCCCTTATCCTCATATAGTCCCCTTTCCTGTAGTCAGCTCTCCTTTCCCAGATCTCTTGTCCCATGGTCATAATTTTGAATTCCATCATGTAGTCAAAGACTAGGACACAATGGTCACTGGCCCCTAGAGGTATTTCATGCTCTAAATTCTCGATATCTTCTACGTTCTGGGTGAAAATCAGGTCTAATAGGCTCGGTGCATCTCCTCCTCTTTCCCTTGTGTCTTCCTTCACATGTTGTGTCAGGAAATTCCTGTCTATAACATCTACTAATTTTGCTCCCCACGTTTCATCCCCTCCATGGGGATTCCTTGATTCCCAATTTATCTCTCCATGATTTAGGTCCCCCATGATCAGCAGCTTCGCTCTCATTCTGTGGGCTAGTGTTGCTGCCTTCTGCAGTTCATCAATACATGCTTTGTTGTTGTCATCATACTCCTGCCTGGGTCTTCTACTGTTTGGTGGGGGATTGTAGATTACCATGATCACAATCTTCCTCCCATCTACTGTCAGAGTTCCATGTATGAAGCTTGTGCACTCATTGGTAACTCGATTTCCCAGGTCTTCAAACTTCCATTTCCGCTTTATTAGGAGTGCTACTCCCCCTCCCTGTCTCTGTGTCCTCTCTTTTCGTATCACCTGGTACCCTTCAGGAAAGATAGCATCTGAGATCATGTCATTAATTTTAGTTTCCACAATTGCAACTATGTCAGGATCTGCTTCACTCACTCTTTCTTTTATCTCTTCTGCTTTATTAGATACCCCATCAGCATTGGTGTACCAAACCTTGAGATTCTTCATGGAAACTCTTGTACCAGAGTTCTCCCTTTCTCTGGGGGTCTGGGGGGATCTGGGGGATGTCTGGGGGGTGACTGGGGGCAGAGGGGATCTGGGGGATCTGGGGGGTGTCTGGGGGATGACTGGGGGCGGGGAGGGTCCGGGGGATGTCCGGGGGGATCCAGGGGGTGTCTGGGGGGGTCCGGGGGGTGTATGGGGGGTGAAAGAGTTCAGGAGGGGTGCTTGGGGGGCTACTGGGGGCTGGGCTTCTAGGAAGGTAGGTAGGAGGGTCTGGGGTAGGGCCTGGGTAGGTAGGTCTGGAGTAGGAAGGGCATACTGGGTCTGAAGATTAGGGAGGGCATAGAGGGGTTGGGAGATGGCGTAAGGTTGGGAGACAGATAGAGGTTGAGAGGTTGGGAGGGGGATGGATAGAGGGGGTGGGGGGGACCTCCCACCTCCCTCGCAAGGGTGGGGGGTCACATGGAAGGAGAGGGGATGAGGAGGGGTGAGGGCAGGGTAGGCTTTGGGTGTTGAGGGGATGAGGTCTGGGTGGGTTCTTGGGGTTGAGGGGATGAGGTCTGGATGGGATTTGGGGGTTGAGGAGATGAGAGCTGGGTGGGTTTTGGGGGTTGAGGGGACGAGGGCTGGACGGGTTTTGGGGGTTGAGGTGATGAGGGGGTCCTTGGAATGTGGGATGAATTTGACTCCAGTGGGGTCAGAGGGGTCAAGGGATGTGCTGGGGAGATAAGCAGGGGCGGCTGATTTGGGAAAGGGGTGACCTGAGAAGCACGTGTGAGCTGGTTAGCATGGGGTGGATTAGCACTGGGGTGTGTAGCTGCGCTCAAATGGGAAGAGTCGTATTGTTGTTTGCTTGCTCTGTGGGCAATCTGTTCCTCCTTCGTCATGAATTTGTCAATAAATACGTTGTAGTAATTTTCGCTACCTCTGAGTAGGTGTTTGTGATGCAGTATGTAATCCACTGCCTCTTCGTTAGTGAACTGTACCAGGACAGGTCGTTTCCTGTTACAGTTGTATGGTCCAATGCGTCGGTGGACTTGCACCTCATTCCCTGCCATCTGGACTTGCACCTCATTCCCACACCATCTGGGTGTGTGTGTGTGTGTGTGTGTGTGTGTGCATGTGCGTGCGTGTGTGTGTGTGTAAGGTGAGGACAGGAAGTATGTGCTACATACCAAGGGATGATGTCATGAGAAGGCCATAGTATCCTCCGTAGTTCACTCTGCCTAGTTTGGAATTCTCTCTCTCTCTCTCTCTCTCTCTCTCTCTCTCTCTCTCTCTCTCTCTCTCTCTCTCTCTCTCTCTCTCTCTCTCCTCTCTCTCTCTCTCTCTCTCTCTCTCTCTCTCTCTCTCTCTCTCTCTCTCTCTCTCTCTCTCTCTCTCTCTCTCCTCTCTCTCTCTCTCTCTCTCTCTCTCTCTCTCTCTCTCTCTCTCTCTCTCTCCCTCTCTCTCTCTCTCTCTCTCTCTCTCTCTCTCTCTCTCTCTCTCTCTCTCTCTCTCTCTCTCTCTCTCTCCCTCTCTCTCTCTCTCTCTCTCTCTCTCTCTCTCTCTCTCTCTCTCTCTCTCTCTCATCCCTCTCTTATCTTCCTCTGTCCCAATATGGCCGTATCTTCACTCACAGGCAGAGTAACGCTGCCCAACAAACCTACCCGTTGTGACAAAAAAAATATATATTTAAATCTAGCGCCTCCACAACGGGTTTCTTGAAGATGGAGAGATACATTTAGATAAATAACTTTGGGAATTGGGTATGCAGTATGAGTTATGACAGGAGGCGGGCTGTCCGCCTTGCTGACACGGTGTGTGTGTACTCACCTAGTTGTGCATACGGGGGTTGAGCTCTGGCTCTATGGTCCCCGCCTCTCAACCGTAAACCTATTGGTGTACTGATTTCTGAGCTTCTCCAACTCTATCATATCTATATTTGAAACTGTGTATGGAGTCTGCCTCCACCACATCACTTCCTAGTGCATTCCATTTACTGTGTGGGCAGCTAAGCTCAGCTTTGTCTCTCGTCAGAAAGCCGTGTGGGCAGCTAAGACCCAATCTAACATAAGGTCTCCTAACATAACGATGGTGTTCCACACCCTGGAGGCTTGGTACTGTAGTCTGATGTTTAGTGGCTGTGTGTTCAGGAGTTCCTGGAGCTCCTGGATTGTCTGATCATATGGTAGACGGTGTTTTGCTGCTCTTCTTAGTGCCTTATTTCCCACTGCTTGTAAGTAGTTTTAGCACGTTAGTTTCTTTAAGGTAAATAGTGGTAGTGTAGGGTGTTCTAGATGTGGCCGGACTAGTACTATCCAATACACCCAGCACTGTCCCATCACTTGAGAATGAACCATGTAGGTTCGAAACGTTGTGTAAATTTATAATAAGTGTAATACATTGTATAGTTAATTCTTTTGCTTCACCTGGATGACATTTGGAGAAATTCTCATCCATTTAAACCAATATGCAAGATCACTAGTCAGAGGGATAGAAGTCCTAAACAAGAAAATAATAAATACAAAATGTGCAGACATATTCAATGACACGTGTGTAAATGAAAACCTGCTGCCAGTATACACCAATATATATATATATATATATATATATATATATATATATATATATATATATATATATATATATATATATATATATATATATATATATAATGTGTGTGTGGTTGAGGCAGACTCCATACACAGTTTCAAATATAGATATGATGGAGTTGGAGAAGCTCAGGAATTTGTACACCAGTAGATTGACGGTTGAGAGGCGGGACCAAAGAGCCAGAGCTCGACCCCTGCCAGCACAACTAGGAGAGTACACCCCCCTCCCCCTCCCCCCTCCCTAATGCCCACCATTGTTGTTTAAAACCTGGAGTGTCAGCCCAGGTCATAAAATTTGATTAATGGCTGCCCAATTGGTGGGAATCTCGTTAGAGGAGACAATCCCTGCTCCCAGCTGACGGCCATCCTCCTCCCCTCAGCTGACGCTTGTCCCTCTCCCCTCAGCTGACGCCCGTGTCCTCCCTTCAGCTGACGCCCGTGTCCTCCCCTCAGCTGACGCCCGTGTCCTCCCCTCAGCTGACGCTTGTCCCTCTCCCCTCAGCTGACGCCCGTGTCCTCTCCTCAGCTGACGCCCGTGTCCTCCCCTCAGCTGACGCCCGTGTCCTCCCCTCAGCTGACGCCCGTGTCCTCCCCTCAGCTGACGCCCGTGTCCTCCCCTCAGCTGACGCCCGTGTCCTCCCCTCAGCTGCCGCTTGTCCCTCTCCCCTCAGCTGATGCCCGTGTCCTCTCCTCAGCTGACGCCCGTGTCCTCCCCTCAGTTGACTGTCCCCTCGTACCACCATAACATTGTGCCTCGTCACTCATCTCGTCACTCGTCTGGCGAGTGACGAGATGAGTGAACATGTGACGAGTGAGTAAACATTTACCACCATTCCATTCACTTGGGCTGTAGGTGTCTCGAACCCCTGAACCTCGCGCGCGTGTGTGTGGGCGAAGCTCTATCCATGGACTGGGCTATGAGTAGTCGTAATAAGGATAGTTTTGCACCTAAATTATTGGGATCGTCTCAAAGCCCTCCAAATGTACTCACTAGAAAGAAGACGAGAGAGATATCAAATAATATACACCTGGAAGATACTGGAGGGCCAAGTACCAAATCTACACAGTAAAATAAGAACGTACTGGAGTGAACGATACGGAAGAAAATGCAGAATAGAACCTGTGAAGAGCAGAGGTGCCATAGGCACAATCAGAGAACACTGTATAAACATCAGAGGTCCGCGGTTGTTCAACGTCCTCCCAGCGACTATAAGAAATATTGCCGGAACAACCGTGGACATCTTCAAGAGGAAACTGGATTTATTGCTCCAAGGAGTGCCGGACCAACCGGGCTGTGGTGGGTATGTGGGCCTGCGGGCCGCTCCAAGCAACAGCCTGGTGGACCAAACTCTCACAAGTCAAGCCTGGCCTCGGGCCGGGCTTGGGGAGTAGAACAACTCCCAGAACCCCATCAACCAGGTATCAACCAGGTATCATATACCACCATAGTTACAGTATTGGGGTAGTTAGGCATCGTTAGATACGGCTGGCTTCGTGCCATCTCCTCGAGCGTCTGGGTTAGTGTCTGAGCTGCTTCCTGTACGCCTCTGGGCACTGTGCTTAGCTACCTGTAGGTCTGGGCACTGTGCTTGACTACTTGGAGGTGTGGGTACTGTGCTTGACTACTTGGAGGTCTGGGCACTGTGCTTGACTACTTGGAGGTCTTTGCACTGTGCTTGACTACCTGGAGGTCTGGGCACTGTGCTTGACTACCTAGAGGTCTGGGCACTGTGCTTGACTATCTGGAGGTCTGGGCACTGTGCTTGACTACCTGGAGGTCTGGGCACTGTGCTTGACTACCTGGAGGTGTGGGTACTGTGCTTGACTACCTGGAGGTCTGGGCACTGTGCTTGACTACCTGAAGGTCTGGGCACTGTGCTTGACTACCTGGAGGTCTGGGCACTGTGCTTGACTACCTGGAGATCTGGGCACTGTGCTTGACTACCTGGAGGTCTGGGCACTGTGCTTGACTACCTGGAGGTCTGGGCACTGTGCTTGACTATCTGGAGGTCTGGGCACTGTGCTTGACTACCTGGAGGTCTGGGCACTGTGCTTGACTACCTGGAGGTCTGGGCACTGTGCTTGACTACCTGGAGGTCTGGGTACTGTGCTTGACTACCTGGAGGTCTGGGCACTGTGCTTGACTACCTAGAGGTCTGGGCACTGTGCTTGACTATCTGGAGGTCTGGGCACTGTGCTTGACTACCTAGAGGTCTGGGCACTGTGCTTGACTACCTGGAGGTCTGGGCACTGTGCTTGACTACCTGGAGGTCTGGGCACTGTGCTTGACTACCTGGAGGTCTGGGTACTGTGCTTGACTACCTGGAGGTCTGGGCACTGTGCTTGACTACCTGGAGGTCCGGGCACTGTGCTTGACTACCTGGAGGTCTGGGCACTGTGCTTGACTACCTGGAGGTCTGGGCACTGTGCTTGACTACCTGGAGGTCTGGGCACTGTGCTTGACTACCTGGAGGTCTGGGTACTGTGCTTGACTACCTGGAGGCCTGGGCACTGTGCTTGACTACCTGGAGGTCTGGGCACTGTGCTTGACTACATGGAGGTCTGGGCACTGTGCTTGACTACCTGGAGGTCTGGGCACTGTGCTTGACTACCTGGAGGTCTGGGCACTGTGCTTGACTACCTGGAGGTGTGGGTACTGTGCTTGACTACCTGGAGGTCTGGGCACTGTGCTTGACTACCTGAAGGTCTGGGCACTGTGCTTGACTACCTGGAGGTCTGGGCACTGTGCTTGACTACCTGGAGGTCTGGGCACTGTGCTTGACTACCTGGAGGTCTGGGCACTGTGCTTGACTACCTGGAGGTCTGGGCACTGTGCTTGACTATCTGGAGGTCTGGGCACTGTGCTTGACTACCTGGAGGTCTGGGCACTGTGCTTGACTACCTGGAGGTCTGGGCACTGTGCTTGACTACCTGGAGGTCTGGGCACTGTGCTTGACTACCTGGAGGTCTGGGCACTGTGCTTGACTACCTAGAGGTCTGGGCACTGTGCTTGACTATCTGGAGGTCTGGGCACTGTGCTTGACTACCTAGAGGTCTGGGCACTGTGCTTGACTACCTGGAGGTCTGGGCACTGTGCTTGACTACCTGGAGGTCTGGGTACTGTGCTTGACTACCTGGAGGCCTGGGCACTGTGCTTGACTACCTGGTGGTCTGGGCACTGTGCTTGACTACTTGGAGGTCTGGGCACTGTGCTTGACTACTTGGAGGTCTGGGCACTGTGCTTGACTACTTGGAGGTCTGGGCACTGTGCTTGACTACCTGGAGGTCTGGGCACTGTGCTTGACTACCTGGAGGCCTGGGCACTGTGCTTGACTACTTGGAGGTCTGGGCACTGTGCTTGACTACTTGGAGGTCTGGGCACTGTGCTTGACTACTTGGAGGTCTTTGCACTGTGCTTGACTACTTGGAGGTGTGGGTACTGTGCTTGACTACCTGGAGGTCTGGGCACTGTGCTTGACTACCTGGAGGTCTGGGTACTGTGCTTGACTACCTGGAGGTCTGGGCACTGTGCTTGACTACTTGGAGGTGTGGGTACTGTGCTTGACTGCCTGTAGGTCTGGGCACTGTGCTTGACTACCTGGAGGTCTGGGCACTGTGCTTGACTACCTGGAGGCCTGGGCACTGTGCTTGACTACTTGGAGGTCTGGGCACTGTGCTTGACTACATGGAGGTCTGGGCACTGTGCTCGACTACTTGGAGGTCTGGGCACTGTGCTCGACTACCTGGAGGTCTGGGCACTGTGCTTGACTATCTGGAGGTCTGGGCACTGTGCTTGACTACTTGGAGGTCTGGGCACTGTGCTTGACTACTTGGAGGTCTGGGCACTGTGCTTGACTACTTGGAGGTCTGGGCACTGTGCTTGACTACTTGGAGGTCTGGGCACTGTGCTTGACTACTTGGAGGTCTCGGCACTGTGCTTGACTACCTGGAGGTCTGGGCACTGTGCTTGACTACCTGGAGGCCTGGGCACTGTGCTTGACTACTTGGAGGTCTGGGCACTGTGCTTGACTACCTGGAGGTCTGGGCACTGTGCTTGACTACCTGGAGGTCTGGGCACTGTGCTTGACTACTTGGAGGTTTGGGCACTGTGCTTGACTACCTGGAGGTCTGGGCACTGTGCTTGACTATCTGGAGGTCTGGGCACTGTGCTTGACTACCTGGAGGTCTGGGCACTGTGCTTGACTACCTGGAGGCCAGGGCACTGTGCTTGACTACCTGGAGGCCTGGGCACTGTGCTTGACTACCTGGAGGCCTGGGCACTGTGCTTGACTATCTGGAGGTCTGGGCACTGTGCTTGACTACCTGGAGGCCAGGGCACTGTGCTTGACTACCTGGAGGCCAGGGCACTGTGCTTGACTACCTGGAGGTCTGGGCACTGTGCTTGACTACCTGGAGGCCAGGGCACGGTGCTTGACTACCTGGAGGCCAGGGCACTGTGCTTGACTACCTGGAGGTCTGGGCACTGTGCTTGACTACTTGGAGGTCTGGGCACTGTGCTTGACTACTTGGAGGTCTGGGCACTGTGCTTGACTACTTGGAGGTCTGGGCACTGTGCTTGACTACTTGGAGGTCTGGGCACTGTGCTTGACTACTTGGAGGTCTCGGCACTGTGCTTGACTACCTGGAGGTCTGGGCACTGTGCTTGACTACCTGGAGGCCTGGGCACTGTGCTTGACTACTTGGAGGTCTGGGCACTGTGCTTGACTACCTGGAGGTCTGGGCACTGTGCTTGACTACCTGGAGGTCTGGGCACTGTGCTTGACTACTTGGAGGTTTGGGCACTGTGCTTGACTACCTGGAGGTCTGGGCACTGTGCTTGACTATCTGGAGGTCTGGGCACTGTGCTTGACTACCTGGAGGTCTGGGCACTGTGCTTGACTACCTGGAGGCCAGGGCACTGTGCTTGACTACCTGGAGGCCTGGGCACTGTGCTTGACTACCTGGAGGCCTGGGCACTGTGCTTGACTATCTGGAGGTCTGGGCACTGTGCTTGACTACCTGGAGGCCAGGGCACTGTGCTTGACTACCTGGAGGCCAGGGCACTGTGCTTGACTACCTGGAGGTCTGGGCACTGTGCTTGACTACCTGGAGGCCAGGGCACGGTGCTTGACTACCTGGAGGCCAGGGCACTGTGCTTGACTACCTGGAGGTCTGGGCACTGTGCTTGACTACCTGGAGGCCAGGGCACGGTGCTTGACTACCTGGAGGCCAGGGCACTGTGCTTGACTACCTGGAGGCCAGGGCACTGTGCTTGACTACCTGGAGGCCAGGGCACTGTGCTTGACTACCTGGAGGTCTGGGCACTGTGCTTGACTACCTGGAGGCCAGGGCACGGTGCTTGACTACCTGGAGGCCAGGGCACTGTGCTTGACTACCTGGAGGCCAGGGCACTGTGCTTGACTACCTGGAGGCCAGGGCACTGTGCTTGACTACCTGGAGGTCTGGGCACTGTGCTTGACTACCTGGGTACCACCAGTCAACCATCCTGGCACCACCAGTCAACCATCCCGGCACCACCAGTCAACCATCCCGGCACCACCAGTCAACCATCCTGGCACCACCAGTCAACCATCCTGGCACCACCAGTCAACCATCCCGGCACCACCAGTCAACCATCCCGGCACCACCAGTCAACCATCCTGGCACCACCAGTCAACCATCCTGGCACCACCAGTCAACCATCCTGGCACCACCAGTCAACCATCCCGGCACCACCAGTCAACCATCCTGGCACCACCAGTCAACCATCCCGGCACCACCAGTCAACCATCCTGGCACCACCAGTCAACCATCCCGGCACCACCAGTCAACCATCCTGGCACCACCAGTCAACCATCCTGGCACCACCAGTCAACCATCCTGGCACCACCAGTCAACCATCCTGGCACCACCAGTCAACCATCCCGGCACCACCAGTCAACCATCCCGGCACCACCAGTCAACCATCCTGGCACCACCAGTCAACCATCCTGGCACCACCAGTCAACCATCCTGGCACCACCAGTCAACCATCCTGGCACCACCAGTCAACCATCCCGGCACCACCAGTCAACCATCCTGGCACCACCAGTCAACCATCCTGGCACCACCAGTCAACCATCCTGGCACCACCAGTCAACCATCCCGGCACCACCAGTCAACCATCCCGGCACCACCAGTCAACCATCCTGGCACCACCAGTCAACCATCCTGGCACCACCAGTCAACCATCCTGGCACCACCAGTCAACCATCCCGGCACCACCAGTCAACCATCCCGGCACCACCAGTCAACCATCCTGGCACCACCAGTCAACCATCCTGGCACCACCAGTCAACCATCCTGGCACCACCAGTCAACCATCCTGGCACCATACATGCCCACTGATCTTCTACAGATGATTTGATTGTTTGCTCAAAAATTCTCGAAGAAAAATCATTCTTTTCCACGTAGAAAACAGGTTCCTCCATCCTGGGCCTGACGGCTGAGTGGACAGCGCTCGGGATTCGTAGTCCTAAGGTTCCGGGTTCGATCCCCGGCGCAGGTTGAAAAAAATGGGCAGAGTTTCTTTCACCCTGAAGTTCCCTATTTACTTCACCCAGCAGTAAATAGGTACCTGGGAGTTAGACAGCTGCTACGGGCTGCTTCCTGGGGGATGGGTAACAAAAAGGAGGCCTGGTTGAGGACCGGGCCGCGGAGATGCTAAGCCCCGAAATCATCTCAAGATAAGAAGATCCTCCATTCCTCGCCTTATCGGAGAGATTCGCACTCCTGAGTTTCCGGGAGATCTCGCACCATCTTCTGCTCGGCTGAGTTCTGTTGGCCTCAATTTCCATCTACTTTGTTCTGTTTCAATGTCGCGAGTTCTAATTTGTTCCTCGAGTTCTTTAATTATGGCTTCTTTTGGCGAGTTCTCGATTGTTTGTACTCACCTAGTTGTGCTTGCGGGGGTTGAGCTCTGCTCTTTCAACCCGCCTCTCAACTGTCAATCAATCAACTACTATTCCCCCCCCCCCCCACCCCCACACACTCACCCAGGAAGCAGCCCGTAGCAGCTGTCAAAGTCCCAGGTACCTATTTACTACTAGGTAACAGGGGCATCAGGGTTAAAGAAACTCTGCCCATTTTTGTTTCGGCCATCACCGGGGATCGAACCCGGACCATAGGATTATGAGTTCAGAGCGCTGTTCACTCAGCTATCAGGCCCCAATATTTGTCTGACCTCCATCTTGTGTTTTCCCCTTGCTTGTTGTTCAGGGTTTCCTCTGTTTACTTTCACGCCAGGCTTGTAACACGCCAGGCTTGTAACACGCCAGGCTTGTAACACGCCAGGCTTGTAACACGCCAGGCTTGTAACACGCCAGGCTTGTAACACGCCAGGCTTGTAACACGCCAGGCTTGTAACTCGCCAGGCTTGTAACACGCCAGGCTTGTAACACGCCAGGCTTGTAAAACGCCAGGCTTGTAACACGCCAGGCTTGTAACTCACCAGGCTTGTAACACGCCAGGCTTGTAACTCACCAGGCTTGTAACACGCCAGGCTTGTAACACGCCAGGCTTGTAACACGCCAGGCTTGTAACACGCCAGGCTTGTAACTCACCAGGCTTGTAACACGCCAGGCTTGTAACTCACCAGGCTTGTAACACGCCAGGCTTGTAACTCACCAGGCTTGTAACACGCCAGGCTTGTAACTCACCAGGCTTGTAACACGCCAGGCTTGTAACTCACCAGGCTTGTAACACGCCAGGCTTGTAACTCACCAGGCTTGTAACACGCCAGGCTTGTAACTCACCAGGCTTGTAACTCACCAGGCTTGTAACACGCCAGGCTTGTAACACGCCAGGCTTGTAACACGCCAGGCTTGTAACTCACCAGGCTTGTAACTCACCAGGCTTGTAACTCACCAGGCTTGTAACACGCCAGGCTTGTAACACGTCAGGCTTGTAACTCACCAGGCTTGTAACACGCCAGGCTTGTAACACGCCAGGCTTGTAACTCACCAGGCTTGTAACACGCCAGGCTTGTAACTCACCAGGCTTGTAACACGCCAGGCTTGTAACTCACCAGGCTTGTAACTCACCAGGCTTGTAACACGCCAGGCTTGTAACACGCCAGGCTTGTAACTCACCAGGCTTGTAACTCACCAGGCTTGTAACACGCCAGGCTTGTAACACGCCAGGCTAGTAACTCACCAGGCTTGTAACTCACCAGGCTTGTAACACGCCAGGCTTGTAACACGCCAGGCTTGTAACTCACCAGGCTTGTAACACGCCAGGCTTGTAACACGCCAGGCTTGTAACTCACCAGGCTTGTAACTCACCAGGCTTGTAACTCACCAGGCTTGTAACACGCCAGGCTTGTAACACGCCAGGCTTGTAACACGCCAGGCTTGTAACTCACCAGGCTTGTAACTCACCAGGCTTGTAACACGCCAGGCTTGTAACACGCCAGGCTTGTAACACGCCAGGCTTGTAACTCGCCAGGCTTGTAACACGCCAGGCTTGTAACACGCCAGGCTTGTAACACGCCAGGCTTGTAACTCGCCAGGCTTGTAACTCACCAGGCTTGTAACACGCCAGGCTTGTAACACGCCAGGCTTGTAACACGCCAGGCTTGTAACACGCCAGGCTTGTAACACGCCAGGCTTGTAACTCGCCAGGCTTGTAACTCGCCAGGCTTGTAACACGCCAGGCTTGTAACACGCCAGGCTTGTAACACGCCAGGCTTGTAACTCGCCAGGCTTGTAACACGCCAGGCTTGTAACACGCCAGGCTTGTAACACGCCAGGCTTGTAACACGCCAGGCTTGTAACACGCCAGGCTTGTAACTCGCCAGGCTTGTAACTCACCAGGCTTGTAACACGCCAGGCTTGTAACTCACCAGGCTTGTAACACGCCAGGCTTGTAACTCACCAGGCTTGTAACACGCCAGGCTTGTAACTCGCCAGGCTTGTAACTCACCAGGCTTGTAACACGCCAGGCTTGTAACTCACCAGGCTTGTAACACGCCAGGCTTGTAACTCACCAGGCTTGTAACACGCCAGGCTTGTAACTCACCAGGCTTGTAACACGCCAGGCTTGTAACTCACCAGGCTTGTAACACGCCAGGCTTGTAACACGCCAGGCTTGTAACTCACCAGGCTTGTAACACGCCAGGCTTGTAACTCACCAGGCTTGTAACACGCCAGGCTTGTAACTCACCAGGCTTGTAACACGCCAGGCTTGTAACACGCCAGGCTTGTAACACGCCAGGCTTGTAACACGCCAGGCTTGTAACACGCCAGGCTTGTAACACGCCAGGCTTGTAACTCACCAGGCTTGTAACACGCCAGGCTTGTAACACGCCAGGCTTGTAACTCACCAGGCTTGTAACACGCCAGGCTTGTAACTCACCAGGCTTGTAACACGCCAGGCTTGTAACACGCCAGGCTTGTAACACGCCAGGCTTGTAACACGCCAGGCTTGTAACACGCCAGGCTTGTAACACGCCAGGCTTGTAACACGCCAGGCTTGTAACTCACCAGGCTTGTAACACGCCAGGCTTGTAACACGCCAGGCTTGTAACACGCCAGGCTTGTAACACGCCAGGCTTGTAACACGCCAGGCTTGTAACACGCCAGGCTTGTAACACGCCAGGCTTGTAACACGCCAGGCTTGTAACACGCCAGGCTTGTAACTCACCAGGCTTGTAACACGCCAGGCTTGTAACACGCCAGGCTTGTAACACGCCAGGCTTGTAACACGCCAGGCTTGTAACACGCCAGGCTTGTAACACGCCAGGCTTGTAACACGCCAGGCTTGTAACACGCCAGGCTTGTAACTCACCAGGCTTGTAACACGCCAGGCTTGTAACACGCCAGGCTTGTAACACGCCAGGCTTGTAACTCACCAGGCTTGTAACACGCCAGGCTTGTAACTCACCAGGCTTGTAACACGCCAGGCTTGTAACACGCCAGGCTTGTAACACGCCAGGCTTGTAACTCACCAGGCTTGTAACACGCCAGGCTTGTAACACGCCAGGCTTGTAACACGCCAGGCTTGTAACACGCCAGGCTTGTAACACGCCAGGCTTGTAACACGCCAGGCTTGTAACACGCCAGGCTTGTAACACGCCAGGCTTGTAACACGCCAGGCTTGTAACTCACCAGGCTTGTAACACGCCAGGCTTGTAACACGCCAGGCTTGTAACACGCCAGGCTTGTAACTCACCAGGCTTGTAACACGCCAGGCTTGTAACTCACCAGGCTTGTAACACGCCAGGCTTGTAACACGCCAGGCTTGTAACACGCCAAGCTTGTAACACGCCAGGCTTGTAACTCACCAGGCTTGTAACACGCCAGGCTTGTAACACGCCAGGCTTGTAACACGCCAGGCTTGTAACTCACCAGGCTTGTAACACGCCAGGCTTGTAACTCACCAGGCTTGTAACACGCCAGGCTTGTAACACGCCAGGCTTGTAACACGCCAGGCTTGTAACACGCCAGGCTTGTAACTCACCAGGTATAGATCAAGCACATTAGTGTTCGTTCTCGACTCAATCGGGAATACCTGTGTTCGAATCCCGGGTATTATAATAATTATAATAATTATAATAATAATAATAATAATAATTGTTATTATTATTATTATTATTATTATTATTATTATTATTATTATTATTTTCTACCACAGACGTGGCCAGACATTAACAATGCTAACCAGCATATATACATTTTCTTCTGTCCTCCATGGACAGGGTGAGAGATGTGTTAAACATATAGTTCAAGGATTGATTGAACAATCAACCACAGAAGGTGATTGTCGTGCTTTTAATATGCCAATCTAACCTACATACCACAATTAAAGTAGCGGGAAGTGGTTGGTTATTGTGGGAACCGGCCCAGTTGTTGGTTCTTGATGGCGATTGTAAGTCCGTATTTTCTGTTTTATGCTCGTTTCTAATTTGCATACTGGGAGCCGGTCGGCCGAGCGGACAGCACGCTGGACTTGTGATCCTGTGGTCCTGGGTTCGATCCCAGGCGCCGGCGAGAAACAATGGGCAGAGTTTCTTTCACCCTATGCCCCTGTTACCTAGCAGTAAAATAGGTACCTGGGTGTTAGTCAGCTGTCACGGGCGTGGAGGCCTGGTCGAGGACCGGGCCGCGGGGACACTAAAAAGCCCCGAAATCATCTCAAGATAACCTCAAGATAGCCAGCAAGATGGCGCCTATCGGGGCCACCCTGTGTCATAGCGCTCTACCAGGCCGGACCGGCTGGTATATCCGAGCGATGGTATCACTAAAATGGTGTCAAGAGAGTGGAGGGCGGGGCGCGGGTAGACTACTGATAGATATAGATCCCTTTTCGTCGCGCCAAATGGGACTGGCCGATGAGGGCCAGTGGTGTCCCCTGCCAGGCCGGTTGGGGATGCGTGAGAGAACACGGTGCTTTGTTCTTCCATGTGTTGGCGTGTTCTTCCTTGTTAGGGCACCTACATGCCCATTGACCAGCGACAGGAGAGGGGGAACCATCAGGGGGAAATCGCCAAGCCATTACGACTATATAGCACTTGGAAGGGGTCAGGATAAGGATCTGGGATGGGACGGGGGGAAAGGAATGATGCCCTGTTACTTGGATGATCGGGGATTGAACGCCGACCTGCAGGAAGCGAGATTGTCGCTCTACCATTCAGCCCAAGTTGGGGGTGGGGGAATGTTAGTGGTAGGTAGTAGTAGTGGTGATAGTGATGATGGTAGTGGGGGTGGTGGTGGTGGTAGTGGGGCGGGGTGGAGGTGCTGGAGGAACTATAGACCAAACAGTCAGGAGCGGAGGTAAACAAGAGCCTAAGTATAGAAGACCAGCTCGTTGTCTGCTACATGGCTCTATATCCTGGCTCTATACATACTGACCAGGAGGTTTATAGAGCCCCCTGTTGATTGGTTGATGGTATGTGAGGCCGCTGTTGATTAGTTAACTGTGTAAGCTAACTGGTTGATAAAAGTACTGGTAAACCACTCCCGCCCTTAATGTGGGCAGTGTAAACCTAACCAGTTATAAACCAGCATTAGCAGGTGTGTATACACCAGGGAGAGTGTGGGGTTATGACTGACATGGCAGCAACAATGATTCACACGCAAATAACGATGTTTATCCCAGATACCCAATTAATGAGTTCCAGAAGTATTGTTTTGATTGTACATCAAGAACAACCACTAGAGGAGTCTGTTTAGGCCCTGACTAAGGACCAACTCCAAATTTAGTAATTCACAAAAAAAAAAAAAAAAAAGTATATTATATCGAACTCTTAAAATATTTGTGTTATATACACATATTTTGCAAAGGCAGTTGGTAAACGTGACTCCTGGAGTAGTAACCCCTGAATTAAATGAGATCAATAGGAATAATGGGTAAATTGGGGCGTTGGATTTTCAACTTCATGCCAAAGAGAATGAAGAGAGTAGCAGTCACTCAAATAAAATCAAGTCTAAGTGCAGGGAAAACTGATAGATAGATAGATAGATCCCTTTATCCCAGGGCACAGTCCTTGCACCACTGCTATTTCTCATTCTCAGATATAGACAAAAATACCTGGCAGAACTTCGTGTCATTCTTTGTGGATGATACGAAAATCGGCATGCAAATTTTTTCTATAGAAGACACTGAAAAACCACAAGCCAATATTAATAACGTCTTCGACTGGGCAACGGGGAAAAATTATGATGTTTAACGGTGATAAGTTCCTGTACTTAGGTATGGTGGAAACGAGGAAGTTAAACGAAACACAAGGTACAGGACACAGACCTACTCATAGAAGGAAAGTAACATGTAAAAGATCTGGGAATTATGATGTCTGACGACCTGACATTTAGTGAACATAACCGAGCCAATATAGCGGCGGCCAGGAACATGATAGGATGGATTATGAGAACGGTCACATCCAGAGATCCCACAGCAATGGTAATACTATTATAATCACTGGTGCTGTCCCGGCTTGAGTATTGCTCGGTACTCACTTCCCCTTTCAGAGCGCGAGAGATCTCTAAATTATAAGGAATGCAGAGAAAATTTACGGCACGCAACCAGGCCACGAAATGGTAAAGGGATTGAAACCTATTTATTGAAATAGAAGCATCAGAGGTAGAATTCCTGGAAGACAGAGCCAAAGTGCATGGGGGGGGGGGTGTAATGTGTGAATCCAGGGTTCAGCTTCAGTGGAAGCCTCAGGAAACCTTGTGT
>NC_091225.1:24778096-24798096 GCF_040958095.1 Procambarus clarkii
AGAGAGAGAGAGAGATTGAGAGAGAGAGAGAGAGAGAGAGAGAGAGAGAGAGAGAGAGAGAGAGAGAGAGAGAGAGAGAGAGAGAGAGAGAATAAATATTCCTGAATTGCCGATATTTTAAGTCATTCACATTTCTAAGATATTTACATTTTCTTAAGATGTAGATATATGTCTTAAGATACATCTTAAGATATAAGATTTCCATATCTCCAGATGCTACGAGGTCAAGGGTTCACGCGTAGCGAAGGAAGAGGAGGAGGAAGGTGAGAGAAAAACACGTAGATACGAAAAATGAAGATAATTCAGATCGATAAATCCAAGAGAGCGAGAAATTGAATAACGGAGGAATAATGAGACAGGAAGCGAGAAGTGGAAAATAGGCGGAAGATCGAGTGGAAATTGGGTAGTAAAGCGATTAACGGAGGGAAGCAACGCGGGAGGTGATAAAGACGCCACAAAGCAAAGGGGGAAAGATGATGAAGTCGAGGTAAACATTACTAGTAACGAAAGAGGAACAAGAGACAGACAGACAGAGAGAGAGAGAGAGAGAGAGAGACAGAGACAGAGACAGAGGTCTAGGAACGCAGTGAAACTCCTAGAAGAACCCTCAGGGGGCGTAATAAAGAGCTCGGGTTAACCCTCAGGGGACGTAATAAAGAGCTCGGGTGAGTCCCAGGGGACGTAATAAAGAGCTCGGGTGAGCCCCAGGGACGTAATAAAGAGCTCGGGTGAGTCCCAGGGGACGTAATAAAGAGCTCGGGTGAGCCCCAGGGACGTAATAAAGAGCTCGGGAGACCCAGGGACGTAATAAAGAGCTCGGGTGAGCCCCAGGGGACGTAATAAAGAGCTCGGGTGAGCCCCAGGAACGTAATAAAGAGCTAGGGTGAGCCCCCAGGGACGTAATAAAGAGCTTGGGTGAGCCCCAGGGACGTAATAAAGAGCTTGGGTGAGCCCCAGGGACGTAATAAAGAGCTTGGGTGAGCCCCAGGGACGTAATAAAGAGCTCGGGTGAGCCCCAGGGGACGTAATAAAGAGCTCGGGTGAGCCCCAGGGACGTAATAAAGAGCTCGGGTGAGCCCCAGGGACGTAATAAAGAGCTCGGGTGAGCCCCAGGGGACGTAATAAAGAGCTCGGGTGAGCCCCAGGGACGTAATAAAGAGCTCGGGTGAGCCCCCAGGGGACGTAATAAAGAGCTCGGGTGAGCCCCAGGGACGTAATAAAGAGCTCGGGTGAGCCCCAGGGACGTAATAAAGAGCTAGGGTGAGCCCCCAGGGGACGTAATAAAGAGCTCGGGTGAGCCCCAGGGACGTAATAAAGAGCTCGGGTGAGCCCCAGGGGGCGTAATAAAGAGCTCGGGTGAGCCCCAAGGACGTAATAAAGAGTTTGGGTGAGCCCCCAGGGATGTAATAAAGAGGTCGGGTGAGTCCCAGGGACGTAATAAAGAGCTCGGGTGAGCCCCAGGGACGTAATAAAGAGCTCGGGTGAGCCCCAGGGACGTAATAAAGAGGTCGGGTGAGCCCCAGGGGACGTAATAAAGAGCTCGGGTGAGACCCAGGGACGTAATAAAGAGCTCGGGTGAGCCCCCAGGGATGTAATAAAGAGGTCGGGTGAGCCCCAGGGACGTAATAAAGAGCTCGGGTGAGCCCCAGGGACGTAATAAAGAGCTCGGGTGAGCCCCCAGGGACGTAATAAAGAGCTCGGGTGAGCCCCAGGGACGTAATAAAGAGCTCGGGTGAGCCCCCAGGGACGTAATAAAGAGCTCGGGTGAGCCCCAGGGGACGTAATAAAGAGATCGGGTGAGCCCCAGGGACGTAATAAAGAGCTCGGGTGAGCCCCCAGGGACGTAATAAAGAGCTCGGGTGAGCCCCAGGGACGTAATAAAGAGCTCGGGTGAGCCCCAGGGACGTAATAAAGAGCTCGGGAGACCCAGGGACGTAATAAAGAGCTCGGGTGAGCTCCAGGGACGTAATAAAGAGCTCGGGTGAGCCCCAGGGACGTAATAAAGAGCTCGGGTGAGCCCCAGGGACGTAATAAAGAGCTCGGGTGAGCCCCAGGGACGTAATAAAGAGCTCGGGTGAGCCCCAGGGGACGTAATAAAGAGCTCGGGTGAGCCCCAGGGGACGTAATAAAGAGCTTGGGTGAGCCCTAGGGGACGTAATAAAGAGCTCGGGTGAGACCCAGGGACGTAATAAAGAGCTCGGGTGAGCCCCAGGGACGTAATAAAGAGCTCGGGTGAGCCCCAGGGGACGTAATAAAGAGCTCGGGTGAGCCCCAGGGACGTAATAAAGAGCTGGGGTGAGCCCCAGGGACGTAATAAAGAGCTTGGGTGAGCCCCAGGGGACGTAATAAAGAGCTCGGGTGAGCCCCAGGGACGTAATAAAGAGCTAGGGTGAGCCCCAGGGACGTAATAAAGAGCTCGGGTGAGCCCCAGGGACTTAATAAAGAGCTCGGGGTGAGCCCCAGGGACGTAATAAAGAGCTCGGGTGAGCCCCAGGGACGTAATAAAGAGCTCGGGGTGAGCCCCAGGGACGTAATAAAGAGCTCGGGTGAGCCCCAGGGACGTAATAAAGAGCTTGGGTGAGCCCCAGGGACGTAATAAAGAGCTAGGGTGAGCCCCAGGGACGTAATAAAGAGCTCGGGTGAGCCCCAGGGACGTAATAAAGAGCTAGGGTGAGCCCCAGGGGCGTAATAAAGAGCTCGGGTGAGCCCCAGGGGACGTAATAAAGAGCTCGGGTGAGCCCCAGGGACGTAATAAAGAGCTCGGGTGAGCCCCAGGGACGTAATAAAGAGCTCGGGGTGAGCCCCAGGGACGTAATAAAGAGCTCGGGTGAGCCCCAGGGACGTAATAAAGAGCTTGGGTGAGCCCCAGGGACGTAATAAAGAGCTAGGGTGAGCCCCAGAGACGTAATAAAGAGCTCGGGTGAGCCCCAGGGACGTAATAAAGAGCTAGGGTGAGCCCCAGGGACGTAATAAAGAGCTCGGGTGAGCCCCAGGGGACGTAATAAAGAGCTCGGGTGAGCCCCAAGGGACGTAATAAAGAGCTCGCGTGAGCCCCAGGGACGTAATAAAGAGCTCGCGTGAGCCCCAGGGACGTAATAAAGAGCTCGGGTGAGCCCCAGGGACGTAGTAAAGAGCTTGGGTGAGCCCCAGGGGACGTAATAAAGAGCTTGGGTGAGCCCCAGGGGACGTAATAAAGAGCTTGGGTGAGCCCCAGGAACGTAATAAAGAGCTCGCGTGAGCCCCAGTGTCATAATGGCACGCGCATAACTGTAAAGTTAACGAAAAGAATAAATAAGAAGGGGGGGGAGGGGCAATAATTGAGGCTGACAACACAATTAAGTTTAAAAGTAGTCACAACACAAATGAAGGCAGAGCCCAGTAGCTGAAGCTCAACTCTGAACATAATTGTACATTTACTAAAATCTTTTTCCCACTACCGTGGGGATGTCGGTCGGCCGAGCGGACAGCACGCTGGACTTGTGATCCTGTGGTCCTGGGTTCGATCCCAGGCGCCGGCGAGAAACAATGGGCAGAGTTTCTTTCACCCTATGCCCCTGTTACCTAGCAGTAAAATAGGTACCTGGGTGTTAGTCAGCTGTCACGGGCTGCTTCCGGGGGGTGGAGGCCTGGTCGAGGACCGGGCCGCGGGGACACTAAAGCCCCGAAATCATCTCAAGATAACCTCAAGATAACCGTCACCAGTCATAACCAAAAGATATAAATTTAAACAAAATTTAAAAATATATCAAAACTGTAAGATCAAAATAAAAAGTCTTGCCTTTAAAAAGTAAAATAAAATAAAAGTATACACAAAATAAAAAGTTAAAAAAGCTCTTGAGTTTATGAGGAGGAGGACTGAGAATTTGGTGTGCGGGAATACTTTCAAAACTCAATTTCTATTGCGAGTGGCTGCAGACAGCATCACAATGAGGGGAGAGAGGGAGGGGAGATGGAGCGAGGGAGGGGAGGTGGAGAGAGGGAGGGGAGGTGGAGAGAGGGAGGGGAGGTGGAGAGAGGGAGGGGAGGTGGAGAGAGGGAGGGGAGATGGAGAGAGGGAGGGGAGGTGGAGAGAGGCAGGGGAGGTGGAGAGAGGCAGGGGAGGTGGAGAGAGGGAGGGGAGATGGAGAGGGTTGGGGGGGGGAGGAGGGGAGAGGAGGAGTGAGTGAGTTACGAGAAGAAATGTTTAGGAATGAACAGTATATGAGAGAGTCGTGGCTCCGAGTGAGTGGGTGTGCGGCGCGCGTGCGTGTATATATACATATATATGTATGTGTATATGGTCCTATGTATACGTATGGGCATGTGCGTGCACATCTAGGTGTACACACACATACACACTCAAGGATGGAATCTCACCATGGATTCTAAAGGAAGGAACAGAAGCTCTCTGCCTGCCACTCTTTATGGTGTACAACAAATCACTGGTAACGGGTGAACTGCCAAAAATTTGGAAGACGGCCAATGTAGTCCCAATATACAAGAAGGGTGATAGGCAGGAGGCACTGAACTACAGGCCAGTGTCCCTAACTTGCATTCCATGCAAGCTGATAGAGAAGAATGTGCAAAAAAAGCTAGTAGAACATCTGGAGCGAAAGAACTTTGTATTTGTAACACAGCATCAGCATGGGTTCAGAGATGGCAAATCATGCCTAACAGGTATAATTGAGTTCTATAACCAGGCAACAAAAATCAGGCAAGAGAGAGAGAAGGGTTGAGCAGACTGCATATTTATGGATTGCCAGAAAGCTTTTGACACAGTACCACATAAGAGACTAGCGCACAAACTGGAGATGCAGGCAGGAGTGAAAGGGAAGGTACTCCACTGGAAAATGGAGTACCTAATCAACAGGACACAGCGAGTCACTGTGAGGGGTGAGGTCTATGAATGGCGGGGAGTCACCAGTGGAATCCCACAGGGATCAGTCCTTGGACCTATTCTGTTTCTGATATATGGAAATGATCTCCCAGAGGGTATAGACTCGTTCCTCTCCTTGTTTGCTGATGATGCAAAAATTATGAGGAGGATCAAGACAGAGGAAGATTGTAGGATGCTACAAGATGACCTAGACAAACTGAAGGAATAGTCCGACAAATGGCTACTAAAGTTCAACCCAAGTAAATGTAAGGTAATGAAACTAGGAGCAGGAACTAGGAGGCCAGTCACTGAATACCGAATGGGAGATGAAGTCCTTCACGAAACGCAGAGAGAAAGATCTATCACACCAAACCTGTCTCCTGAAGCCCACATCAAAAGATTAACATCAGTGGCCTATGCGAGGCTGACTAACATCAGAACAGCCATCAGGAACCTGTGTAAGGAATCCTTCAGAACCTTGTACCACATATGTAAGACCAATCCTGGAGTATGCGGCCCTAGCATGGAGCCCAACCTAATCAAGCACAAAACGAAACTGGAAAAAGTTTTGAGGTATACCACTAGGCTAGTCCCAGAACTAAGAGGCATGAGTTATGAGGACAGACTGCGTGAACTGCACCTCACGTCGCTGGAAGACAGAAGAGCTAGGGGAGACATGATCCCCACATACAAAATTCTCACGGGAATTTACAGGGTAGACAAGAATGGATTATTTAACACGGGTGGTACACTCACAAGGGGACGCAGGTGGAAGCTGAGTACCCAAATGAGCCACAGAGACAGTAGAAAGAACTTTTTCAGTGTCTGAGTAGTTAGTAAATGGAATGCACTAGGCAGTGATGTGGTGGAGGCCCTTCTTATGCTCAGAATCAAAGTTCCTTCTGGAATCGTTGTGGCCTGTTTCTTTATCTGGCCTCCATCCTTCCCTTCAAAGTTCTTTATCAGACCTCCATCCTTCCCTTCAAAGTTCTTTATCTGACCTCCATCCTTCCCTTCAAAGGTCTTTATCTGGCCTCCATCCTTCCCTTCAAAGGTCTTTATCAGACCTCCATCCTTCCCTTCAAAGGTCTTTATCAGACCTCCATCCTTCCCTTCAAAGGTCTTTATCAGACCTCCATCCTTCCCTTCAAAGGTCTTTATCTGGCCTCCATCCTTCCCTTCAAAGGTCTTTATCAGACCTCCATCCTTCCCTTCAAAGGTCTTTATCAGACCTCCATCCTTCCCTTCAAAGGTCTTTATCTGACCTCCATCCTTCCCTTCAAAGTTCTTTATCTGGCCTCCATCCTTCCCTTCAAAGGTCTTTATCTGACCTCCATCCTTCCCTTCAAAGTTCTTTATCTGGCCTCCATCCTTCCCTTCAAAGGTCTTTATCTGACCTCCATCCTTCCCTTCAAAGTTCTTTATCTGGCCTCCATCCTTCCCTTCAAAGGTCTTTATCAGACCTCCATCCTTCCCTTCAAAGTTCTTTATCTGGCCTCCATCCTTCCCTTCAAAGGTCTTTATCTGGCCTCCATCCTTCCCTTCAAAGTTCTTTATCTGACCTCCATCCTTCCCTTCAAAGTTCTTTATCTGGCCTCCATCCTTCCCTTCAAAGGTCTTTATCAGACCTCCATCCTTCCCTTCAAAGGTCTTTATCTGGCCTCCATCCTTCCCTTCAAAGTCTTCCTAACTTTGAAAAGTGTTGCTTTGTGTACTTTGACAAGTTTTCTTAGGAGTCTTTCGCGTCCTTTATCACTTCTCTCCTGTTTTCTCTTTCCTCAGTCCAGTTCCCTCAGTAGTTTGTTAGTTCCTCAGTTTTGTCTCAGTTCCCTCACTATTGTCTCAGTTCCCTCACTATTGTCTCAGTTCCCTCACTATTGTCTCAGTTCCCTCACTATTGTCTCAGTTCCCTCACTATTGTCTCAGTTCCCTCACTATTGTCTCAGTTCCCTCACTATTGTCTCAGTTCCCTCACTATTGCCTCAGTTCCCTCACTATTGTCTCAGTTCCCTCACTATTGTCTCAGTTCCCTCACTATTGTCTCACTTCCCTCACTATTGTCTCACTTCCCTCACTATTGTCTCAGTTCCCTCACTATTGCCTCAGTTCCCTCACTTCGGGAAGAAGGTTCTGGCATCGTTATGGAGGTTATGTCTACTCGCGGACTTTTTCTTTAGTGATTTAGAAGGTTTGCCTTTTATATACAGTATATTGATATCTTCTAGGGTTGTTAACCCTCTTTTTCACACCCTCATAATATGTACTCACCTAATTGTGCTTGCGGGGGTTGAGCTCTGGCTCTTTGGTCCCGCCTCTCAACTGTCAATCAACTGGTGTACAGGTTCCTGAGCCTACTGGGCTCTATCATATCTACACTTGAAACTGTGTATGGAGTCAGCCTCCACCACATCTCTTCCTAATGCATTCCATCCGTTAACCACTCTGACACTGAAAAAATTCTTTCTAACGCCTCTATGGCTCATTTGGGCACTCAGTTTCCATTGTATCCACTTAATTTCAATTGTGTGCGCGCGTGTACGTGTGTACTCATCTAATTGTGCTTGCGGAGGTTGAGCTCTGGCTCTTTGGTCCCGCCTCTCAACCGTCAATCAACAGGTGTACAGGTTCCTGAGCCTATTGGGCTCTTAAGTGTGTGTGTGTGTGTTCAAGTGAAATACCATTAGACACATTTTAGGTCGTCTCTGGAGCATTTCTAAATAATTGTGTATTATTCCTCTTTGTTTCGCTCCGCCTCATTAATTATGGATCAGCTGTTCAATTAACTCGGAGACTAATTGCTGTTATCTGGTCTATGAGAAATATTGGGAATAGAATTCGCCTTTGAACCCACACTTGAACGTCACGCCTTATCACTCGAATACAGTTGATAAGGGCCTGACGGCTGAGTGGACAGCGCTCGGGGTTTGTAGTCCTATGACCCGGAGATCGATCCCCGGCGATGGCGGAAACAAATAGGCAGAGTTTCTTACACCCTAATGCACCTGTTCACCTAGCAGTAAATTGGTACTTGGGGATCACCCAACTGCTATGGGCTGCTTCCTGTGTGTGTGTTGGGGGGGGGGGTAATAACAGTAAAATCGAGTGAAACAGTGATTGATTGACAGTTGAGAGGCGGGTCCAAAAAGCCAGAGTTCAACCCCCGCAAGCACAACTAGGTGAGTACACACACACACACAGACAAGGATGGATTATTTAACACGGGTGGAACACGAACAAGGGGACACAGGTGGAAACCGAGTACCCACATGAGCCACAGAGACGTTAGAAAGAACTTTTTCAGTGTCAGAGTAGTTAACAGATGGAATGCATTAGGCAGTGATGTGGTGGAGGCTGACTCCATACACAGTTTTGAATGTAAATATGATAGAGCCCAATTGGCTCAGGAATCTGTACACCAGTTGATTGACAGTTAAGAGGCGGAACTAAAGAGCCAAAACTCAACCCCCGCAAGCACAAATAGGTGAGTACAAATAGGTGAGTACACACACACACACACACACACACACACACACACACACACACACACACACACACACACACACACACACACACACACACACACACACACACACAAACTCGCACGCACGCACGCAAATAGGTTTGTAGTCTTACCCCATCCTCTCTGTCTGCCTCTCTGTCTCTCTCTCTCTCTCTCTCTCTCTCTCTCTCTCTCTCTCTCTCTCTCTCTCTCTCTCTCTCTCTCTCTCTCTCTCTCTCTCTCTCCTCTCTCTCCTCTCTCTCTCTCTCTCTCTCTCTCTCCTCTCTCTCTCTCTCTCTCCTCTCTCTCTCTCTCTCTCTCTCTCTCTCTCTCTCTCTCTCTCTCTCTCTCTCTCTCTCTCTCTCTCTCTCTGTCTCTCTGTCTCTCTGTCTCTCTGTCTCTCTCTCTCTCTCTCTCTCTCTCTCTCTCTCTCTCTCTCTCTCTCTCTCTCTCTCTCTCTCTCTCTCTCTGTCTCTCTGTCTCTGTCTCTCTCTCTCTCTCTCTCTCTCTCTCTCTCTCTCTCTCTCTCTCTCTCTCTCTCTCTCTCTGTCTCTCTGTCTCTCTGTCTCTCTGTCTCTCTGTCTCTCTCTCTCTCTCTCTCTCTCTCTCTCTCTCCAGCAGTCTTGCATGGAGAGGATTGTTGATGTTATCAGTAAACATGTGTGTTCACAGCCGTGGTTGTGATGGTGGCCGCCTGCCTCAGCCGTGGTTGTGATGGTGGCCGCCTGCCTCAGTGCTCCACACGAAGCTTCAAAACATGTGGAGAGAGTTGCGTTAGATGGTTTTATCGGCATTTTCCCCTCTTGTTTTATCGGCAGGTGTTGGGTGCAGTCCTTGGGCCCTGGATGCTCTCTGCTAGCATGCGTACTCTACTCCATGTATTCACCTAGTTGTACTCGCCTAGTTATACTCATATACTCTAGTGTCAAGAAAGGGTAGTGAGATTGCATTTCTCGCCAATAAAATGACCTCAAAAAGGAGAGAGAGAGATAAGTAAGCCATTACGACTATAGTATTCTGGAAGGAGTGTGAGAATATGGATCTTAGATGGGACGTAAGAAAGGTGCCCATCAACTACTTGAATGGTCGGGGATCGAACGACGACTTCAGTACAGGTTTGATTGCAAGAATCGAGACCATCGTTCTACCGTGCAGACCAAATGGTCTCTCTCTCTCTCTCCAGGGTGAAGGACAGGCTGTATGCACACTGTTTGACCACTCAGACAGCCTGAGTGAAGGTTCTGCTCCTCCAACTAACCCTCAAACGCGTCATCTATGTAGCAAAAACTGAGCAAAGGTGTGTCGGCTCTTTACATCTTCCAAACCCGTCTAGGCAAAGATTTCAGCACTTGTGAAACTGCTGAAAGACTGAGACCTGCCTATAAGTCTTACCGTCAAAGGCGAGGAATGTCTCCTTCCGTTATGTTATGCAAAACACATTCTTCTAAAGCAGCAGCAGCAGTCGGCAAGGGACTGGCCGACTGCTGCATGTGTCACCCCCTGTGTCACCTCCTGTGTCACCTCCTGTGTCATATGAAACACATGATTCCAAAAGAAAGTTGCCTCCTCCCTGGCCGCCTTTCTCTGAGGGACACGACACACCGTCTAAGGGTACAGAGGAGAGCGTCTGGAGGCTGTGATTCTCTCAAACATTCTCAGAATGTCTTGGACGTGTTGCAGACGACAGTGTGTGTGGCTGAGTACCCTGTGACATAACTATATTGACTAAGTCTCCCGTCTAAGTGTGTGTGTATATATATATATATATATATATATATATATATATATATATATATATATATATATATATATATATATATATATATATATATGTCGTACCTAGTAGCCAGAACGCACTTCTCTGCCTACTATGCAAGGCCCGATTTGCTTAATAAGCCAAGTTTTCCTGAATTAATATATTTTCTCAAATTTTTTTCTTATGAAATGATAAAGCTACCCATTTCATTATGTATGAGGTCAATTTTTTTATTGGAGTTAAAATTAACGTAGATATATGACCAAACCTAACCAACCCTACCTAACCTAACCTAACCTATTCTATCTTTATAGGTTAGGTTAGGTTGCCAAAAAAGTTAGGTTAGGTTAGGTAGGTTAGGTTGTCGAAAAAACATTAATTCATGAAAACTTGGCTTATTAGGCAAATCGGGCCGTGCATAGTAGGCAGAGAAGTGCGTTCTGGCTACTAGGTACGACATAATATATATATATATATATATATATATATATATATATATATATATATATATATATATATATATATATATATGTATATATGACATTCTTAATCACGTGTTTATTTTCGTGATATACACACATATGTATATATGACATCTTTTAGTGGCACATCTTGTGTAGTGTTATACACTTGGCGGTGTATATGTTTATTGTGGTTATATTTAATAGTTCAGTGTATTGTTTTGGGGGTTATGAATGGCTTGTTTGAATGATGGGCGAACTGGCCTGTCTGTACTCACCTATTTGTACTCACCTATTTGTGCTTGCGGGGGTTGAGCTTTGGCTCTTTGGTCCCGCCTCTCAACTGTCAATCAACAGGTGTACAGGTTCCTGAGCCTATTCGGCTCTATCATATCTTCATTTGAAACTGTGTATGGAGTCAGCCTCCACCACATCACTGCCTAATGCATCTGTGTGTGTGTCTGTGTGTGTGTGTGTGTGTGTGTGTGTGTTGTGTGTGTGTGTGTGTGTGTTGTGTGTGTGTGTGTGTGTGTGTGTGTGTGTGTGTGTGTGTGTGTGTGTGTTGTGTGTTGTGTGTGTGTGTGTGTGTGTGTGTGTGTGTGTTGTGTGTGTGTGTGTGTGTGTGTGTGTGTGTGTGTGTGTGTGTGTGTGTGTGTTGTGTGTGTGTGTGTGTAAGGGCAGCCAACCCTTGCGGGTGCGTCTGCCAAGGCCCATCATTACACATATTATATGTTATTATTTGAGCAGAACATCTGCGTATGTTCCTGATTCGAACGTTCCTTTCTCAGGTATATTTAAATTGTACTTTTTAGTTCCCCGAGAAGAAATATTGCATTATATTAGGTTGGTATTGTTTAGTTGTCCTGTGGGGAGTTATCTTGGGAGGTTATCTTGAGATGATTTCGGGACTTAGCGTGCCCGCGGCCCGGTCCTCGACCAGGCCTCCAATTTTCTTACACATCCCAGAAAGCAGCTGTCTAACTCCTAGGTACCTATTTACTGCTAGGTGAACAGGGCGATCAGGGAGAAAGAAACTGCCCATTTTTTTCCGCCTCCGCCTGGGATCTAACCCGGAACATTAGGACTACGAATCCCGAGCGCTGTCCACTCAGCTGTCAGGCCCCCTGGACAAGGCGCTTGCCTTCCCTGGCCAGGGGCCAGATTCACGAAGCAGTTACGCAAGCACTTACGAACGTGTACATCTTTCGTCAATCTTTGACGGCTTTGGTTACATTTATTAAACAGTTTACAAGAATGAAAACTTGCCAATCAACTGTTGTTGTTGTTATAAACAGCCTCCTGGTGCTTCGGAGCTCATTAACTGTTTAATAATTGTAAACAAAGCCGCCAAAGATTGAGAAAAAATGTACAGGTTCGTAAGTGCTTGCGTAACTGCTTCGTGAATCTGGCCCCTGGTGGCTGTGGTGGGGTAAAGTAGGAATGTCTTGTGCTGTGAGGAGCCAATTATAATATACAGTTTTATTCAACGTCTGGTAAGGTAAGACTTGATTATTTGTGGAGGATTGTCTTATAAGTTCTCAGTGTATCTATAAATATTTGGACTTGTAAGTCTTGTGGTTAAGTGACATGTTATATATTTTTCTTTGTAGGGAGTTAGTCATTTGTTCAAGACTTGTGGCAACTTTTTAAAGGGGGTTTTGAATGCTTTGGCTCCTTTGATGCCATTTGCCAGTCCAGTTTGGACTTTTTGAGGGCAAAAGTGTTGCCAGACCTGATTTTTATTACGGCAGAGTGTTTCGTTTTAGTGACTTGTTGCTTTGTTGATGTTAAGGATTAGTTTCCCCCATACTGGTTACTTGATTGTTAGAGTCTCTCTCGAGGCTTTAATGTTGATTAGTCCTTTGTTTTTGAGATATATACAAGAGTTGTTACATTCTTACGTCGTCGTCGAACATCTTACGTCGAACATCTTCATACGTCGACCAGGCCAGGAGGCCTAGTCGACGACCGGGCCGCGGGGACACTAAGCCCCGGAAGCACCTCAAGGTAACCTTCTTGTAGAGCCACCAGTACACGTAGCGTTTCGGGCAGGTCCCTGGAATACGATCCCCGCCGCGAAGAATCGTTGTTACAACCAAGTACACATTTTACTGTTGCGTTAAACAGAGGCTACAGTTAAGGATTTGCGCCCAGTAAATCCTCCCCGGCCAGGATACGAACCCATGACAAAGCGCTCGCGGAACGCCAGGCGAGTGTCTTACCACTACACCACAGAGACTGGTGAAGTCCTTAGTGACTTTGTTCATGAGTAACGTCACTATTTATCCACTTTGCTTCACTGGTTATCTAGTGTTAAGTTTTGTCACCTGGTTAACTTAGTAACATCTAGCTGCAATGACTAGTACCCTTGGAGATCAACTTTATTGCATGTTTATTAACTTTGTTGTGGTGTATATTTTGTAAACACCTGTTCTTATGTAGACTACGGTTCTCTCCAGTAAACTGGTGGCCAGACCTTCACTGCGTCCCTTAACCATTAGAGTTGTGAGTTGCTTGAAGGCCAACAGTGCCCATTATTGAGTAAGGGGGGGGGATACCAGGACCCCTTACTTGGGGGTCATGATATAATGGTTTGAGGAGCATGAAATACGAGCTGTTACAGTACGGTCAATAGGCCGTGTAGGAGCTCCACACAACACTGGCCTCCCTTGCCAGGAGATAGTGGGTGTAGAGGCCTATGCACTTTTGGTGCAAAATACAATGGAGAAGGGATTCTCGCAAGCAATACAAACAAAATTCCTTGTCGCAACCGAGAAAATTCTAGCCTTATTTCGTGAAATATTTCTGTTTTTGTTGCAAACATCTTTCCAACAGACGATGCGTCACAATAACGTGGCTGAAATATGTTGACCAGACCATACACTAGAAAGTGAAGGGACGATGACGTTTCGGTCCGTCCTGGACCATTCTCAAGTCGACCATTTTCACAATTGACTTGAGAATGGTCCAGGACGGATCGAAACGTCGTCGTCCCTTCACTTTCTAGTGTGTGGTCTGGTCAACATCTTTCCAACAGAAAAACTTCATAATAAGAGATGGTCTTCTTGGCATTCTCAAGCACCACTTAAGGGTTCATGATCTGATAAGTTCCTGTGTCTTCCGAGTGTCGAAGTCTTTCTTGTCTGTAGTTATCTACCTTCCAGACAACAGCCATTGCCTCTTTATCAGCTTTCTTAATGCACATGTCTTCCCTCCTCCTGAGATGTCCTAAGGCCACCCTCTTAGCTCTCCGGAGGTTTAATTTTTCGAGAGTTCCCTGTGGAGCCATTTCTAGCTTACGGAGCTGGTCCTCTAAGCCCATCAGCGTGAGCTTCGGCTAAAGCGGCGGCTTCACTGGGTGGACGTATCTAAGAGAGGGAGAGAGAATTCTCGATCTACCTTGCGTCTTTTTCTGAAATTTAGAGTCACTGCTGACTCCCATTCAGCATTGATTTTCGTCCTTATACCCGAAATCAGGTCTTCCAGGACCTGTCTCCTGTGTCAGATGTGAGGTGATCCTGCCAGGCAAGTAACCCTCTTCGCCAAGAAAGTGGGTTCCTGCAGAGAGGCACTTCGGAGCGGACGAGCTCTGCCGTTTTCTGTTTTCAAATCTGTTTCCTGGTTGCCTGCTTCCTGTTCCATCATGTCCGTTGTGGGTACGCTTGGTCGTAGTTCCACTCTGGTCCCTGGTGGTTCCGACCGTCCCATATGGCCTCCTCCTTGCTATCATCTACCGTTGTCTCAGCGTCTTGAGACTCGAGTTCCCTGCGGCTCGCTCTCATAGACTTCGAAGGGTCCATTCCTGTTCCATCTCCCAAGGTTATCGTGACTGGGATGACTCCGTGTAGCGTCCTGCTGTAGTCTCTCAAGCCACCTCTCTTGTTGTTCTGCATTCCAGTTTCTGTTCCCATTTCCATTCTTCCTCCGTTGTTCTGTCTCCCCCCCCCTCCCACCACCACCCTGAGAACCCCACTCCAGGCACCATAGTGGGATATACCCCCACCCTCACCATGTAGGGTTGTGGCAACCCCCAACCCCCCACCATGAGAGGAGATACAAACAATTGTTTCAATCTTCTCACTATGGCTACATTCCCCTTCTTTCCCTCCCCCTCCCTCCCCTCGCTCACCATCCAATATCCAACAGTAAACCACTCCACAAAGTAGCCAACTCTCTATCCCCTCTTCACCCCCCCCCCTCCTACCCCACCCGAACGTATTAAATAAACCTCAAAATAATTAATTCCTTCTGCGCCTTCCCCCGACTTAGCAAACAGAGACGGTGGCGGGCGGCGGCTGGCGCCCTCCAGGGCCTTCTGTCGCTAAATGGCTCAAGAGTAAACAAAAGGCGATCCAGTCTCCCAAGAGGCCGCCGGCGGATGCCGCGTCGAATGCCGCCTTTTCCCCGAGGGATTTAGAAACTCTGGGTGATTGTGGGGAGTTTGTGGGGAGAGTGTGGGAAGGGGGGGAGGCTATACAAGAAGTTTGTGAGTGGAAGGGGGGAAAAGGGAAAGTTGGGGAGGAAGGAGAGGGTGGGGGGTTGGGGGACAATGAACACGACTCTTATTCCGTCGAGAGGTCCTCCGACTTCAACGTCAGGGGCGGCTGCCATCCTGGCTTGGGTTTCCTGTGGTGGTGGTGGTGGTAGATGGTGGTACCACTGTGGTGGTGGTGGTAGATGGTGGTACCACTGTGGTGGTGGTGGTAGATGGTGGTACCACTGTGGTGGTGGTGGTAGATGGTGGTACCACTGTGGTGGTGGTGGTAGATGGTGGTACCACTGTGGTGGTGGTGGTAGATGGTGGTGCCACTGTGGTGGTGGTGGTAGATGGTGGTACCACTGTGGTGGTGGTGGTAGATGGTGGTGCCACTGTGGTGGTGGTGGTAGATGGTGGTGCCACTGTGGTGGTGGTGGTAGATGGTGGTGCCACTGTGGTGGTGGTGGTAGATGGTGGTGCCACTGTGGTGGTGGTAGATGGTGGTACCACTGTGGTGGTGGTGGTAGATGGTGGTGCCACTGTGGTGGTGGTGGTAGAAGGTGGTACCACTGTGGTGGTGGTGGTAGATGGTGGTACCACTGTGGTGGTGGTGGTAGATGGTGGTGCCACTGTGGTGGTGGTGGTAGATGGTGGTACCACTGTGGTGGTGGTGGTAGATGGTGGTGCCACTGTGGTGGTGGTGGTAGATGGTGGTGCCACTGTGGTGGTGGTGGTAGATGGTGGTGCCACTGTGGTGGTGGTGGTAGATGGTGGTACCACTGTGGTGGTGGTGGTAGATGGTGGTGCCACTGTGGTGGTGGTGGTAGATGGTGGTGCCACTGTGGTGGTGGTGGTAGATGGTGGTGCCACTGTGGTGGTGGTGGTGGTAGATGGTGGTGCCACTGCGGTGGTGGTGGTAGATGGTGGTGCCACTGTGGTGGTGGTGGTGGTAGATGGTGGTGCCACTGTGGTGGTGGTGGTAGATGGTGGTACCACTGTGGTGGTGGTGGTAGATGGTGGTGCCACTGTGGTGGTGGTGGTAGATGGTGGTGCCACTGTGGTGGTGGTGGTGGTAGATGGTGGTACCACTGTGGTGGTAGATGATGATGGTGTTGTTGTTGTTGTAGTGCTTGGCTATCAGCAATTACCTATATCAGTAACTACAGGAAGGTGTGTTCTAGGATAGCAGTTTTACACAAACTGCAGAAATTGACTTGAAAAAGTGATTATTTAATTTTGTAGAATTATTGAAATATTTGCCAGCGTCTCATATGCTGCCTATGTTACCCTGTTGATGAGTAGCTCTAATGTTAATGTTCCTGTAGTTACCTTTCCTTTCTTATGAAGATTGCTCTTGGTCTGTTTTTCTTCATTTCCCATCTTCATTATATTACACATGTTAGGGTTGAATTCTAACAGCCATTTGTCTGCCCACTCCTTGAGCTTATCAAGATCCTCCCATAATTTTCAGTATGCCTTCTCTGTTTTTATATTTTTCATTAGTTTTCCTCTCCTGCAATCAGTGAGATAAAACAGCTCGCTCACTGGGCTGGGTCATTGGTATGAATTTAGAAGCACTTCTATGTGACCCTTTTTATCCTCTAGGTACTCCCTATCCCCAGATTCACGAAGGAGTTACGCAAGCACTTACGAACCTGTACACCTTTTCTCAATCTTTAGCTGCTTTGTTTACAATTATTAAACAGTTAATGAGCTCCGAAGCACCAGAAGGCTGTTTATAACAATAACAAAAGTTGATTGGGAAGTTTTCATGCTTGTAAACTGTTTAATAAATGTAAACAAAGCCGTCAAAGATTGAGGAAAGATGTACACGTTCGTAAGTGCTTGCGTAACTGCTTCGTGAATCTGGCCCCCTGGTTAGGTACTCCCTGGGCTAATGGTTTTTCTGCGTCGGTTCCGCTTGTTACTTGTTCCATCTTGTACACCATAGTTCCTCGAGGAACAATATCAAATGCTTTTCGGATAAGCTGAGACGGTAGTCTACTCACCTTCATTTTCCTATTGTATTTGTAGTAACTTCTTCACATGTGTCAATCAAGATGGTCAGCCATGACTTTCCGCCTCTAAATCCGTGTTGCTTCTCTGTTACAGATGTTCGATATATCCTGTTGACCAGACCACACACTAGAAGGTGAAGGGACGACGACGTTTCGGTCCGTCCTGGACCATTCTCAAGTTGATTGTCCAGGACGGACCGAAACGTCGTCGTCCCTTCACCTTCTAGTGTATGGTCTGGTCAACATTCTTCAGCCACGTTATTGTGACTCATCATCTTCAATATATCCTCTCCCGTTGCTCAAGTAATTTTTTTTTTGAGATATATACAAGAGTTGTTACATTCTTGTAGAGCCACTAGTAGTACACGTAGCGTTTCGGGCAGGTCCCTGGAATACGATCCCCGCCGCGAAGAATCGTTGTTACAACCAAGTACACATTTTACTGTTGAGTTAAACAGAGGCTACAGTTAAGGATTTGCGCCCAGTAAATCCTCCTCCCCGGCCAGGATACTTACGCAGTATTCCCAGCACGATTACTTTCTCCATCACGACATGGAATATTTGTCAGTTACACTGGTCTATAAATAAGAGCCTTCTGTCTGTTCTCCTTTGTTTTAAATACATTTACACATGTAAATGAAGGACTATAAAGGATTAAAGGACTAAATAAAGGACTACTTTTACCCTCTTCCAGAATTTTTGGAGATCTCCTGTTTCTAGTGTTTTCTTTACAATTATATTTATCGGATCATAAAATACTCAGTAGCGTCCTTCATCGCTAGCGATGATATTAAGTCTAGTTCTATTGACTTTGTCAATAGAACCCTGACTTAGCCGTCAGGGGGCCCTTACGGCTGAATGGGCAGCGCTCGGGATTCGTAGTCCTTAGGTTCCGGGTTCGATCCCCGGTGGAAGTGGAAACAAATTGGCAGAGTTTCTTTCACCCTGATGGACTGTTCACCTAGCAGTAAATAGGTACCTGGGAGTTAAGACAGGTGCTACGGGCTGCTTCCCGGGGATGTGTAACAAAAACAAGGCCTGGTCGAGGACCGGGCCGCGGGGACGCTAAGCCCCGAAATCATCTCAAGATAACCTCCCTTGCCACTGTGGCTGCCTTTTGTATTACCTTCAGGCAGGTGTGGTTGTATTTGCCATATTGTTCCCTGTTGTATGCATGGTGTGAGTATTTAGTATACAAGTGTCTTTGATGTCGAACTTTCTACCATTTTAATATAAGTCAAGACAGACTCAAAATGCTCTAGTGGCTTTTGAATTGATTCTTCTAATGCCAGAATAATGGGATTTCAGCACTGGTTATATCTTTCGCTGATAATATTAATATTTTGTTTTGATGGGGACAGGCAGTCTGTATGTGTATATATATATATATATATATATATATATATATATATATATATATATATATATATATATATATATATATATATATACTAGTATATTTTGGTAGCAGTCTTTCCTGTAGACATATATTATTAAATATGACCGAAAAAGTAAGATTAATAATTCTAACACGAATTTTCTCAATCTTTCGTACAATCTTTCCGTACCCGCATTGAACAACACCTCGACATCCTCACAGACCAACATCACCTCAGCACTGAAACAAGGATTATCAAGAAACTAACAACATTATATGGAGGACCTATGGCAATTCCACGACCAAGAGATGGCTTCCTGAACCTTGCAGGAATTAACCTCACTGAGGACCAAGTCACTCTCCTAAATCTGGGCATAAACTGTCATGTTATGTCCAGACCGAGTGAGATGGCCCGGAAAGTAGAGTTGGAAATTCTGTTGGACGACATATTCGACCTCGAGACACAAAAGAAGGTCACTACCAAAGATACCTTACAAGCAGAACTTATTGCAGAAGGAGGAAAGAATCGAGACAACTACAGAAGCACCATACTGTCCCCCGAGCTCAAAGCGGCAGCTAAAAGCCTTCGTGAGAACAAGGAGATAGTTGTCAGGAGAGGTGACAAGTCGCCAATATATGTCGTATTGACTATGCGCTTTTCCTTGATAGTTCCCTTCTCTCTCTCTCTCTCTCGCTTCCTTAAGTTGTCAACGCAGAGCTCAGTCCATTTTGAGTGATTATTTAGGTCGTATTACGGACGGATGTTACCATGGTGGTATAGAAGTAGATAGCAAGGCTAATACAGTAATAGCGCTCTGTCATAACAATGGCAGCAGCGTGTCTTATTACAAACTTGTAGAAGCCAAGTGGAACTGACAGACCGCAGCGTAAGTTCCAATATTCACAAAGATGCCACATTCACGAAGCAGTTACGCAAGTACTTACGAACGTGTACATCTTTCCTCAATCTTTGACGGCTTTGGTTACATTTATTAAACAGTTTACAAGCATGAAAACTTCCCATTCAACTGTTGTTATTGTTATAAACAGCCTCCTGGTGCTTCGGAGCTCATTAACTGTTTAATAATTGGAAACAAAGCCGCCAAAGATTGAGAAAAGATGGACAGGTTCGTAAGTGCTTGCGTAACTGCTTCGCAAATCTTGCCCCAGGTTCGTAAGTGCTTGCGTAACTGCTTCGCAAATCTTGCCCCAGGTTCGTAAGTGCTTGCGTAACTGCTTCGCAAATCTTGCCCCAGGTTCGTAAGTGCTTGCGTAACTGCTTCGCAAATCTTGCCCCAGGTTCGTAAGTGCTTGCGTAACTGCTTCGCAAATCTTGCCCCAGGTTCGTAAGTGCTTGCGTAACTGCTTCGCAAATCTTGCCACAGGTTCGTAAGTGCTTGCGTAACTGCTTCGCAAATCTTGCCCCAGGTTCGTAAGTGCTTGCGTAACTGCTTCGCAAATCTTGCCCCAGGTTCGTAAGTGCTTGCGTAACTGCTTCGCAAATCTTGCCCCAGGTTCGTAAGTGCTTGCGTAACTGCTTCGCAAATCTTGCCCCA
>NC_091225.1:24803096-24838096 GCF_040958095.1 Procambarus clarkii
AAGATTAGTTCAGAAACGTCCGCAAGATTCTTCACATTTAAGAATTATTTATTAAGATGTGCCTTAACTGTACCTGTGCCTTACGACACTAGAAAGAAGAAGGGAGAGAGGGGGGGGGGACATGATAGGAACGTATAAACAACAAGACAACAAAGAGACTGCATTTTCCAGGATTACCAAAAAGCTTTTGACACTGTTCCTGACAAGGGACTCCTGTGTGAGCTAGACAAAACAGGCTGGTGTATCGGCAAGAGTACTAAAGTGAGTGAAGTACTATCTTTCAGGAAGATGGTAAGAGAGTCACAGTGAGAAGAAAATATTAGAATGGGGAGAGAAGTAACGAGTGGAGTACCTCAAGGGTCGGTACCAGGGCCCATCCTGTTCCTAATATACGTAAAGGATCTAAGAATGGAAGTAAGCTCATTCTGATCCATGTTTGCAAACGATGATAAGCTAAGCAGGGCTGAGGAGGACTGCAGTATGTTACAAGATGGAGGAGACAGTCTCCAGAGATCGTCTGAGAAAGGCCACTTGACTTTAACCCTGACAAGTGCAAGGTTATGAGGGTAGGCATTGGAGAAAGCAGACCTCAGAGGAAAGACTTAGAAGTGGACACTCTGGAAACACAAACCGTAACTGTCTCTATTTTCTGCTTGTTACAACTTGTAATTAAGTTGTTACATCTTGGCTTAACGTGTTTATGACGTATTAGAACGTAGTTACAACTTGCTATATTGGTTGTTATAACTGGTTAGGAGGTGTTAAAACTTGTTCGAACGTTGTACCAACGGCTTAGTTTCGGTGTGTGTTTGGCGGGGGGCATAGCTTGAGATCAAACACCTGGAGCACACATTTGCAGAACAGCGACGGTAGCATGTGTCACTCTAGCAAACGTCCCCTCAACAACGTGAACAAATGAACACTTCCGATCACTGTATACACTCTTTGTGAGTTGCATTATTGAGTGTGCTGCCCCGGCATGGAACCCCTACCTAAAGAAACCCATAATTTTCTTAGCTCCAGAGATATGCACGAAGGCTCGGCCCAAGGGAGGGTAGAGCTATGAAAACTGACTTTCAGTTCTGACTTACTGAACTGAACCTCACTACACAGGAGGAAAAAAGATACAGGGCAGACATGTTAACAATATACTAGATACTAAGTGCGATAGACGAAGTGGACATATAAGTAATGTTCGGACTCGGGAACAGTGGATCGAGCGGGCATCAGAAACCGGAGGCACAGATGAGTGAAGAATGTTAAGTTTTATTTGTAATTATTATAATAAAAATTAACTGAGCCTCTTTTGGTCAAAAGGCTTAAGATCAGATGTTCGACCTTTCAAGCTCAACTAGGTGAGCACACACACACACACACACACACACACACACACATAAATGAATAAATTCCTATGGGATATACATTGGGACACAGAACTCGGAACCAAGTCCGTACAAGACATGATGGACTATGTCACCCAAAAATGTCAGGAGGCTGTAAGCAGGTTTGTCCCAGCCCGACAGGAAAAAACAGAGAAGCAAAGGAAGAATCCGTGGTTTAATAAGGAATGTATGAAAGCAAAGGAGCTGAACAAAAGGGCATGGAGGAACTTCCGTAATAACAGAACACCAGAAAGTAGAGAGAGATACCAGAGAACCAGGAACGAGTATGTTAGTGTGAGAAGAGCAGCTGAGAAAAGGTATGAAAATGATATAGCTAATAAAGCCAAGACCGAACCAAAGCTACTACACAGTCACATCAGGAGGAAGACAGCAGTGAAGGAACAGGTGATGAAACTTAGGGTGGGCGAGGACAGGTACACAGAGAATGACAAAGAGGTGTGTGAAGAACTCAACAAAAGGTTCCAGGAGGTCTTTACAATAGAACAGGGAGAAGTCACGGCGCTAGGAGAGGTGGCAGCAAACCAGGTGACCTTGGAAAGGTTCGAAATTACAAGAGATGAGGTCAAGAAGCACCTATTGGAGCTGGATGTGAGAAAAGCTGTTGGGCCGGATGGAATCTCACCATGGGTATTGAAAGAGTGTGCAGGAGCACTTTGCTTGCCACTCTCCATAGTGTATAGTAGGTCACTGGAAACGGGAGACCTACCAGAAATATGGAAGACTGCTAATGTAGTACCAATATACAAAAAGGGTGACAGACAAGAGGCACTGAACTACAGGCCAGTGTCCTTAACTTGTATACCATGCAAGGTGATGAAGAAGATTGTGAGAAAAAAACCTAGTAACACATCTGGAGAGAAGAGACTTCGTGACAACCCATCAACATGGGTTCAGGGAGGGTAAATCTTGCCTTACAGGCTTGATAGAATTCTACGATCAGGTGACAAAAATTAAGCAAGAAAGAGAAGGATGGGCGGACTGCATTTTTTTTGGACTGTCGGAAAGCTTTTGACACAGTACCCCATAAAAGATTGATTCATAAGCTGGAGAAACAGGCAGGAGTAACTGGTAGGGCGCTCCAGTGGATAAGGGAGTACCTAAGCAATAGGAAGCACAGAGTTATAGTGAGGGGTGAGACCTCAGACTGGCGTGAAGTCACCAGTGGAGTCCCACAGGGCTCTGTACTTGGACCTATCCTGTTTCTGATATACGTAAATGATCTCCCAGAGGGTATAGGCTCATTCCTCTCAATGTTTGCTGACGACGCCAAAATTATGAGAAGGATTAAGACAGAGGAGGACAGCTTGAGGCTTCAAGAAGACCTGGACAAGCTGAAGGAATGGTCGAACAAATGGCTGTTAGAGTTTAACCCAAGCAAATGTAATGTAATGAAGATAGGGGTAGGAAGCAGGAGACCAGATACAAGGTATCACTTGGGAGATGAAATACTTCAAGAGTCAGAGAGAGAGAAAGACCTGGGGGTTGATATCACGCCAGACCTGTCCCCTGAAGCTCATATCAAGAGGATAACATCAGCAGCATATGCCAGGTTGGCTAACATAAGAACGGCCTTTAGAAACTTGTGTAAGGAATCTTTCAGAACATTATATACCACATATGTCAGACCAATCCTGGAGTATGCGGCTCCAGCATGGAGTCCATATCTAGTCAAGCATAAGACTAAACTGGAAAAGGTTCAAAGGTTTGCCACCAGACTAGTACCCGAGCTGAGAGGTATGAGCTACGAGGAGAGACTACGGGAATTGAACCTCACTTCGTTGGAAGACAGAAGAGTTAGGGGGGACATGATCACCACATTCAAGATTCTCAAGGGAATTGATAAGGTACATAAAAACAGGCTATTTAACACAAGGGGAACACACACTAGGGGACACAGGTGGAAACTGAGTGCCCAAATGAGCCACAGAGATATTAGAAAGAACTTTTTTAGTGTCAGAGTGGTTGACAAATGGAATGGATTAGGAAGCAATGTGGTGGAGGCTGACTCCATACACAGTTTCAAGTGTAGATATGATAGAGCCCAATAGGCTCAGGAACCTGTACACCTGTTGATTGATGGTTGAGAGGCGGGACCAAAGAGCCAGAGCTCAACCCCCGCAAGCACAAGTAGGTGAGTACAACTAGGTGAGTACACACACGCACACGCACGCGCACACACGCACACACACCACACACATACAGCTGGGGAGCCGGTGGCCGAGCGAACAGCACGCTGGACACGTGATCCTGTGGTCCCGGGTTCGATCCCGGGCGCCGGTGCGAAATAATGGGCAGTTTCTTTCACCCTATGCCCCTGTTATCTAGCAGTAAATAGGTACCTGGGAGTTAGTCAGCTGTCACGAGCTGCTTCCTCGGGTGTATGTGTTTGTGTGGTGTGAAAAAAAAATAGTAGTACAGTAGTAGTAGAAACAGTTGATTGACAGTTGAGAGGCGGGCCAAAAGAGCAGAGCTCAACCCCCGCAAGCACAACTAGGTGAATACACACACATAGGGTAGATAAGGATAAACTTTTTAACACGGATGGTACGCGAACAAGGGGACACAGGTGGAGGCTGAGTATCCACATGAGCCACAGAGACGTTAGAAGGAACTTTTTCAGTGTCAGAGTAGTTAACAAATGGAATGCATTAGGCAGTGATGTGGTGGAGGCTGACTCCATACACAGTTTCAAATGTAGATATGATAAGAGCCCAGTTGGCTCAGGAACCTGTACACCAGTTGATTGACAGTTGAGAGGCGGGACCAAAGAGCCAGAGCTCAACCCCCGCAAGGACAACTAGGTGAGTACACACACACACACACTCACTCAAGTTCGTTAAGTAAACAAATATGTTAATCCTTAAAATAAATACCAGGTCGAGAAGAAGGGAAGGCGAGAAAGTAAATATTTAAACTGTCAGCTGTTGTGTATTCCCGCCATTATTGTTCCCGCCAACTTTATTCCCGCCAAAATTTTCCCCGCCAAAATTGTTCCCGCCAAAACCAAGGCCAGTAGAGGAGGCGAGACCAAGATAAATGGGATTAAACTCCCCTTTACATTTCTATAAACATTCTAATCCTCTACACAGTCATCAGTTGCCTCATTTACCTCCCCCCGTCAGATCGGATCAACTCGATGGATTCAACTCGAGTCGAATTTAATCCCTTATAACTGGATTGGAGTTTACTAGTTACACAGGCGATTGTTTACGTGTTTAAATGATTGTTCTGAAGAAGAGTTCGTAGTGACTGTTATTATAGACTGTGGGTTGGTTGGTGTTGTCGTGTTGTTCCTCCTTCTCTACGGACAACCCAACCCACAACTCGGTAGAGTGCTTATACCTCACTAGGAGATCACACTAGGCGCTTCTGGCTCTTGGAGAGGGGCTCAACGTCACACATTTAGGGGATGCTGGCTCCAACACTTAGCCTCGTTGTCACGTGCACACACCCACTCGAGCCGCTGTGACTCCCCACTCTCTCCTTATGAGATATGACCTCCTCAATCCCCCTTTGACTTATTAATATTACTTTCTACCCTGTCCACAGCGGTGGTTCTTGGTTCTTTCTCTCTCCTGTACTATTTCCTGGGAAGCCTCACTAGGACAAGGGCAAACACCAGCAAATTTGAATACATTTACTGGACAAAGCACTGTCTATTTTTTATCTTTGTATAAATGCTTAAAGGGTGCGCTGTAGTTGTTAAATTACAACTGACCCCCCCCCCCCCCTCTCCCACACTCTATATGTGCAGTTGACCTGACCACACTAGAAGGTGAAGGGACGACGACGTTTCGGTCCGTCCTGGACCATTCTCAATCGACTTGAGAATGGTCCAGGACGGACCGAAACGTCGTGGTCCCTTCACCTTCTAGTGTGTGGTCTGATCAACTTACTTTAGCCACGTTATTGTTTTTTTTTAAATTTTGCCCCGAGGGGCGAGTTTATTGGGCAGCGCCACTCATCTTGTGAGTGAACATACCGCCATAGCAGAATGTACAACACTCCCCAATAGGAAGAAAACCCGCTGGGTTGTTCATCCTGTCACTTGTACCCAGACACAGCTGGGACTTGCTTAACTGTCTCAAGTGAACAGCTCCTCAAACAAGAAGATTAACATTTATCAACCCTTAAAAGCTTACGTTATCTTGCGGGTGCAAAATGGGGAAATCTTTTAAGAACAGTATCAATATTTGACAAATAGTGTTTTCCTAACTCAAACAATGTGGGGTTTATTATTCTACAGTTATTCCTAATGTCTCTCAGGTGTTCACATTCACGTAGATAGTGGTCAAGGCGGTGTCCATCACTCTCACCACAGATTCTGCAACTTCGCTGATCAACTGTTGTGACTCATCGCCTGCACTATATGTGCAGACTCAATACACAGTTTATAATGTAGATATGATAGAGTCCAGTAGGCTCAGTTATCTGTACACCAGTTGATAGACAGTTGAGTGGCTATCCCCTCCCCTCACACACACACACACACACACACACACACACACACACACACACACACACACACACACACACACACACACACACACACACACACACACACTCTCCCACACACACACACTCTCCCACACACACTATATGTACTAAACTTACCTATGTGTCTACCCACCAGGTACGTCTATCGAGTTGGCAGCACAAGGAGGAGGCCGCGGACGTCAGAGAGGCGGTGAGGTAAGACATTAAGGGTGTGCCTCGCTTGGCGCCCCTGACATAGGCTTTTTCCTGGACACAATGAGCGTGTTTGGATTAATTGTGCTGCAGTGAGTGGCTCAAGAGTCATTGATGTTGATGCCTTTTGTACACTTCAGTGCCCTCGTCTTTGCTCACTGAGTATAGGCCTATATCTGACGAGGATCCACAGCGATTTGTAGTCACTGAGTAGACCTATATATCAGGGAAGGGTCAAATGTTCAGGGATATGTTGTCACACTGGATAGGCCTATGCATGAGAAGGATCCGCAAGGGTGTGTGTGTTATCGCACCACGTATAGGCCTGTGCCCTCCACATTGAGTAGGCCTCCATAGGATCAACAGTTGATTATCTGGCAACATTGAGCGTGTCTATATGGACTTTGCCAATTGTATTATCTGGCAACAGTGAACGCATCCGAGTAAGATTTACATTAATTTGGTCACGAACAAGTTCTTAAGACGAAGAGATTGGCAGCATTTATTTTCATGACCTGGGGCCAAATTCACGAAAGCACTTACGAACGTGTACATCTTTCCTCAATCTTTGACGGCTTTGGTTACATTTATTAAACAGTTTACAAGCATGAAAACTTGCCAATCAACTGTGGTAATTGTTATAAACAGCCTCCTGGTGCTTCGGAGCTCATTAACTGTTTAATAATTGTAAACAAAGCCGCCAAAGATTGAGAAAAGTTGTACAGGTTCGTAAGTGCTTGCATAAGTGCTTTCGTGAATCCGGCCCCTGGAGACCGCACTTGGATACACAGTTGCCACCATCCTCCAGTAGTGAGCCAACCGGTTCTGAATATACTCGAGTTGACATAAATGGCAACAGTGTCAATATTGAACTTGACCATTATAAAATAAGTAGGGTTGACATCTTCAGACCTAACTAATCTGTAAATCTGGCAGAATTAAGCTTGCCAAACTTGGCTACACTGTAAACGTCTGATAAGGACCTCGCCCCTGATTTTGATAATACTTGGGCTTCGGTAGCTATAGTGTTAATTTGATCAAAAATGTAATTTTAATGTAATTAGGCCACTTGCATAAAGTGTTTTAAATATATTATTATCGATCATGTGGCGTCGTGTACCTGTGAACAGAGCGTCTCCCGAGGCTGTCAGACGTCTCCCGAGGCTGTCAGGCGTCTCCCGAGGCTGTCAGACGCCTCCCGAGGCTGTCAGACGTCTCCCGAGGCTGTCAGACGTCTCCCGAGGCTGTCCGACGTCTCCCGAGGCTGTCAGACGCCTCCCGAGGCTGTCAGACGCCTCCCGAGGCTGTCCGGCGTCTCCCAAGGCTGTCAGGCGTCTCCCGACGCAGTCAGGCGTCTCCCGAGGCTGTCAGGCGTCTCCCGAGGCTGTCAGGCGTCTCCCGAGGCTGTCAGGCGTCTCCCGAGGCTGTCAGGCGTCTCCCGAGGCTGTCAGGCGTCTCCCGACGCTGTCAGGCGTCTCCCGAGGCTGTCAGACGCCTCCCGAGGCTGTCAGGCGTCTCCCGACGCTGTCAGGCGTCTCCCGAGGCTGTCAGACGCCTCCCGAGGCTGTCAGACGCCTCCCGAGGCTGTCAGACGCCTCCCGACACTACCAGACGTCTCCCGACGCTACCAAACGTCTCCATATGCTACCAGACGTCTCCGGACGCTGCCAGACGTCTCCGGACGCTGCCAGACGTCTCCCGACGCTACCAAACGTCTCCATATGCTACCAGACGTCTCCGGACGCTGCCAGACGTCTCCGGACGCTGCCAGACGTCTCCCGACGCTACCAAACGTTTCCATATGCTACCAGACGTCTCCGGACGCTGCCAAACGTCTTCCAACGCTGCCAGACATCTCCCGACGCTGCCGGACGTCTCCCAAAACTTGTACGGTAACTTTTCCGAACCGAGATAATTGATTTTGAGACACTAAATGTTGCTAACAAGTTCCAATTAACCTTCCCCATGTTAGTATAGGAGGGATGGGGGAGGGGGGGGGGCGGGGGACTCCCCACCAGCATCATCACCCCATTAAGATGATGAATAGTAGATAATGATGATTAATGATGTATGAATGAGGCACCTACGACCCTTCGTGTGTGTGTGTTTATATAGGAGTAATTTCTCGCAGTTATGCATCAGTGCAGGTGTGGGCTGGTCTATCAGGTGTGGGGTTGTCTATCAGGTGTGGGGTTGTCTATTAGGTGTGGGGTTATCTGTTGGGTGTGGGGTTATCTGTTGGGTGTGGGGTTGTCTATCAGGTGTGGGAGTTGTCTATTAGGTGTGGGGTTGTCTATTAGGAGTGGGGTTGTCTATCAGGTGTGGGGGTTGTCTATCAGGTGTGGGGGTTGTCTATCAGGTGTGGGGGTTGTCGATCAGGTGTGGGCTGGTCTATCAGGTGTGGGCTGGTCTATCAGGTGTGGGTTGTCTATCAGGTGTGGGCTTGTCTATCAGGTGTGGGGTTGTGTATTGTCTATCAGGTGTGGGCTGGTCTATCGGGTGAGGGCTGGTCTATCGGGTGAGGGCTTGTCTATCGGGTGTGGGCTGGTCTATCCGGTGAGGACTGGTCTATCGGGCGTGTGGTTGTGCAGGCCGTTCTCGCGAGCGTTTCCCATCGTCATTAAACTGTCGTACTAAAATGCTCTTATCCCAACCTGCCAGAGGACCCACAACAGAAAACGAGACAATATGTCAATGTCGCGAGCCGCTTTGTTGTAACGACAATTTGTGGCCTTAGGTTAAGAATATGTCAAAATACGACTACTATTAGGACGGGTTTCTTGCGTGTGTGTGTGTCGCACGCAAGATACGCGTGTGCGGGGAGACGGGTCTAGCTCCTGGGTTCCAGTACCTCTGGTGATACTTCTCTCCGACCGTCTTGAGCTAAAGGAACTCTGGGGGTTCAGTTCCTGAAGGGGAGCCGGTCGGCCGAGCGGACAGCACGCGGGACTTGTGATCCTGTGGTCCTGGGTTCGATCCCAGGCGCCGGCGAGAAACAATGGGCAGAGTTTCTTTCACCCTATGCCCCTGTTACCTAGCAGTAAAATAGGTACCTGGGTGTTAGTCAGCTGTCACCGGCTGCTTCCTGGGGGTGGAGGCCTGGTCGAGGACCGGGCCGCGGGGACACTAAAAGCCCCGAAATCATCTCAAGATAACCTCAAGATAACCCCAGGGAGCTGGTCGGCCGAGCGGACATCACACTGGACTTGTGATCCTGTGGTCCTGGGTTCGATCCCAGGCGCCGGCGAGACACAATGGGCAGAGTTTCTTTCACCCTATGCCCCTGTTACCTAGCAGTAAAATAGGTACCTGGGAGTTAGTCAGCTGTCACGGGCTGCTTCCTGGGGGTGGAGGCCTGGTCGAGGACCGGGCCGCGGGGACACTAAAAAGCCCCGAAATCATCTCAAGATAACCCCTCCCCCCACAGGGTGGGTATGGGGTGCATAATCAAGAAATTGAAAGAACCTGTGTCTTATCTTAGCTGTCAAGAACCCCCCCCCCCCAACAAGCAAAGGGGGGGCCCTTTGCTTGTTGATACATAAGAGTGATTGACCGGCTGCACACTGAGGGAATTTCCTCCTTATGGTACTGGGAATTATTTGTACAGCTGGCTTCGATCTCTTATAACCTATCTTGAGGATATCTTGAGATGATTTCGGGGCTTAGCGTTCCCAACGGCCCGGTCTTCGACCAGGCCTCCTTTTTGTTACACACCCCCAGGAAGCAGCCCGTAGCAGCTGTCTAACTCCCAGGTACCTCTTTACCGCTAGGTGAACAGGGGAATCAGAGTGAAAAACTCTGTCCATTTGTTTCCGCCTCCACCGGGGATCGAACCCGGAACCGTATGACTTCGAATCCCGAGTGCTACCCACTCAGCCATCAGGACCTCTTTCTCTTCGTTACTAGGTCTTAATTATAATGGACAGGTCTTTCCTCTTATCTCTGTGGGTCGTCCTCTACCAACCTTGCTCTTCAACCTCCTAAACGTTGTCTCTATTTAATCGAGACTTGTGAAGATTTTGCATGTCAAGATCATATGCCATCTTTATTTCTTCATGCTTCACAAATATGCACTCGCCTACCTAGCTATGAGTGTGTGGAGGGATTGAGCTTAGGCTCTCGGATCCCGCCTCTTAGATATGTATGGAGGGAAGGGAATTATGAGGGGAAAGAGCTAAGCCAATACAACTATATAGCACAGATTTGTATGGAGTTGTTAGGCATTTTTCTTGCTCATTCCATTGAATTACTAAAATGACAATAAAGTCCCTATTAATATCCCTTGATATCTCTTAATAATAAGATATCAATTATTAAGATATCTCTTAATAATTGATATCTTAATGTCAATTAGGTACTCATTTTCCTCCTGCCTCTCCTTGGACGTCTACGACCCAAGCTCAATACTCTGTCTACCCCTCTCATTTTCCCAAGATATTTTGTATATCATGATCATATCTTTCATATTTCTTCTTCTAGAGGCATATAAGATTATATTAATTCGAGTCTTTCTTCGTAATCCATACTTTGAGCCCTCGGAACATCACTGGAAATATTTGTCCAACTTTTTATTTGTGAAATATAGATTCTTATACCTAGACTCCAGAAGTGACTTTCCTTAGTCAGGTGTGGAGGTCATATCTGACTGTGGTGAGGAGGTGAGGTCTGGCCACACATAGTGGTAGTTCTGTGGAGGCCAACATTGCCACATATGTGATCACATATTCCGCACACATTACATGTGGATCAGTTTGGGAGGATAACGTTAAGGAAACTTGGGAGTCGGGAAACTATTGTGGGTAGCATCGTAAGGTGGTTCAGTAGTTGGACTTGAATCACCTCGTTCAAGGGAAGGAGGCTTCCTGCGATTGTGCATTCTGCTAGACAAGTTATTTTTTATCTTATCTTTCCTCTCTCTCTCTCCTCTCTCTCTCTCTCTCTCTCTCTCTCTCTCTCTCTCTCTCTCTCTCTCTCTCTCTCTCTCTCTCTCTCTCTCTCTCTCTCTCTCTCTCTCTCACTCTCTCTCTCTCTCACTCTCTCTCTCTCTCTCTCTCTCTCTCTCTCTCTCTCTCTCTCTCTCTCTCTCTCTCTCTCTCTCTCTCTCTCTCTCTCTCTCTCTCTCTCTCTCTCACACACATCTTTCCCCTCTCAGCCTCCTCTCTCGTACGCCCTCTCCTACCTTCTCTTCCTCTCTCCCTTCTCCCAAACACAGCACCTTATCCTTTTCTCCCTCGCATCCTTAATTGTAACACCCCCCCCCCCTACCCTCGAAAGGCCCACTCTTCAAGAGTCCCTCTCCCCCATCAAGAGCTGCTCTCCCTCCCTCAGGAGTCCCTCCCCCCCCTCTCAGGAGTCCCTCTCCCCCCCCCCCTCAAGAGCCCCCTCCACTACTACTCTCCTCCCCTCTCCCCTGCGCCCATTATCCTCCCTTAAGAGCCTTCCCCCCCCCCCATTAGCGGGAGCCAGGAGGCGGAAACGACACTAAGTAGAACTGGGGAGCCTGGCGGTGGCTTCCTGTCCCCTGGGGGGTGTCCCGTCACTTCCCCCCCCCCCCCTCCCCGCACGCCTTATCCTCCTGCTCTCCTTATCCTCCTACACTCCTTATCCTCCTACACTCGTTATCCTCCTACACTCGTTATCCTCCTACACTCGTTATCCTCCTACACTCGTTATCCTCCTACACTCGTTATCCTCCTGCATGTTTTGGAGTTGAACGCCGACCTGCATGAAGGTCAATCGTCGCTCTACCGTCCAGCCCAAGTGAAAGAAACACAAAAGGAAACTTTTGTGTTTCTTTTTAATTGACTAAGGTCCAGGGAGCCGGTGGCTGAGCGGACAGAATACTGGGCGCGTGATCCTGTGACCCCGGGTTCGATCCCGGGCGCCGGCGAGAAACAATGGGCAGAGTTTCTTTCACTCTGAAGCTCCTGTTATCTAGCAGTAAAATAGGTACCTGGGAGTTAGTCAGCTGTCACGGGCTGCTTCCTGGATGTGGAGGCCTGGTCGAGGACCGGGCCGCGGGGACACTAAGCCCCGAAATCAACTCAAGATAACCTCAAGAAGATGGTAAGCAATGAGCCACAGAGATGTCACAATGAACTTCTTCAGTTTAAGATTCTTAAATAAGTTATGGAGCCCAATTTAGTAAACAGGTTTAAATGTAAATAAATTAAATTGTAAAATTAAATTGTAAATAAATTAAATTGTAAAATTTAATTGTAAATAAATTAAATTGTAAAATTAAATTGTAAATAAATTAAATTGTAAAATTAAATTGTAAATAAATTAAATTGTAAAATTAAATTGTAAATAAATTAAATTGTAAAATTAAATTGTAAATAAATTAAATTGTAAAATTAAATTGTAAATAAATTAAATTGTAAATAAATTAAATTGTAAAATAAATTAAATTGTAAATTTAAATGCAAACGAGTAAATAAAAATGTCATAGAATTGAACCAACTGATGTTAAGAAGGCGAGGCTTAAGAACAGAAGCTTACTCGGGCATACACCACTTGGGGTGGGACGGTAGAGCGACGGTCTCGCTTCATGCAGGTCGGCGTTCAATCCCCGACCGTCCATAAGTGGTTGGGCACCATTCCTTCACCCCCCCCCCCCGTCCCATCCGAAATCCGTATCCCTTCCCAGTGCTATATATAGTCATAATGGTTTGGCGTTTTTTCCTGATAGTTCACTTCCCTTCAGTGCATACGCAACTAGGTGAGTACATCTTGGTGAATACCCGCGTGCGCTCACACACACACACACACACACACACACACACACACACACACACACACACACACACACACACACACACACACACAGGGGGGCCTGGTAGCCTGGTGGATAGCGCGCAGAACTCGTAATTCTGTGGCGCGGGTTCGATTCCCGCACCAGGCAGAAACAAATGGGCAAAGTTTCTTTCACCCTGACTGCCCCTGTTACCTAGTAGTAAATAGGTACCTGGGAGTTAGTCAGCTGTCACGGGCTGCTTCCTGGTGTGTGTGTGTGTGTGTGTGTTTGTGTGGTGTGGGAAAAAAAAGTAGGTAGTTAACAGTTGATTGACAATTGAGAGGCGGAACGATCAAGAGCAAAGTTCAATCCCCGCAAACACAACTACGTGAATACACACACACACACACACACACACACACACACACACACACACACACACACACACACACACACACACACACACACACACATATTCTAAGAGATATTAGAAAGAACTTTTTTAGTGTCAGAGTGGTTGACAAATGGAATGCATTAGGAAGTGATGTGGTGGAGGCTGACTCCATACACAGTTTCAAGTGTAGATATGACAGAGCCCAGTAGGCTCAGGAACCTGTACACCTGTTGATTGACGGTTGAGAGGCGGGACCAAAGAGCCAGAGCTCAACCCCCGCAAACACAACTAGGTGAGAACTAGGTGAGTACATTGTACTAACACAGTAATTACTATTCACTGTACTGTCTTGTACTGAAAACCAGTCTACAGTTTCGACCTATGGTCTTGTGTATGACCCTCTGTCCTGTGTGGCAGTCAATACCAGCATTATCCTCACTCTAATAAGACCTAATTAAATTCCTCAGATTAGGCAAAAATTGTAATTCATTTTAGTCAATAAAGATATTGATAATAATAATTAGAGTGAATGTTCACAGTTCGGTACAAGACAGCATAGACGGGGGACACGAATGGACGCCTGAAGCCCTGGAAGCTCATAAGGATGTTAGAAAGTCCTTTATTAGCTCAAGATTGGTAACCAAATGGAGTGAAATTTAGAGGAAGATTCAGAATTAGAGATGCAGGCGATGAGTCACAATAACGTGGCTAAAGTAAGTTAACCAGACCACACACTAGAAGGTGAAGGGACGACGACGTTTCGGTCCGTCCTGGACCATTTCTCAAGTCGATTCAACTTGAGAATATTCCAGGACGGACCGAAACGTCGTCGTCCCTTCACCTTCTAGTATGTGGTCTGGTTAACAAAATTAGACATAACAAGACACACTAGTAGACAACCACAGCTATAGTAATACGTGGCTCAGGAGCTAGCGCTTAACATAACCAGCATATTTATATCCGAACATATAGGTGAGTACAGCCGTGTAGCCCATTACATGACCCTTAGAGACGCGGACATATATAAATCACTAGTGACCCCCCGGTGCCCTTTCTCACCCAATTTGGGCACCTCATTAGGCACCGGCCGCTTCCCGGATGGCACTGACTGTGGGAGTGCCAGGGAGAGCCACCCTCTCTCTCTCTCTCCCCTCACCAGCTGTGTGGAACAGGTGTTTAAGGGGGAAGTGGGAAGGGAAACACTTGCAGAAGGACGTGGGAAGGATGTGATGGTTGATAGTGTGGTGGGAGGGGAGGATGTGTGTGTGTGTGTGTGTGTTCTGTTTAACTGTGGTTGTTGGCACTGGTGTCCTGCCACCAGGGGCGGGTGATGGCACTGGTGTCCTGCCACCAGGGGCGGGTGATGGCACTGGTGTCCTGCCACCAGGGGTGGGTGATGGCACTGGTGTCCTGCCACCAGGGGCGGGTGATGGCACTGGTGTCCTGCCACCAGGGGCGGGTGTTGGCACTGGTGTCCTGCCACCAGGGGCGGGTGTTGGCACTGGTGTCCTGCCACCAGGGGCGGGTGATGGCACTGGTGTCCTGCCACCAGGGGCGGGTGATGGCACTGGTGTCCTGCCACCAGGGGCGGGTGATGGCACTGGTGTCCTGCCACCAGGGGCGGGTGATGGCACTGGTGTCCTGCCACCAGGGGCGGGTGATGGCACTGGTGTCCTGCCACCAGGGGCGGGTGATGGCACTGGTGTCCTGCCACCAGGGGCGGGTGTTGGCACTGGTGTCCTGCCACAAGCATGATAGAGCATCCACAGCATCACAGGGCATCCACAGCATCACAGGGCATCCACAGCATCACAGGGCATCAACAGCATCACAGGGCATCCACAGCATCACAGGGCATCCACAGCATCACAGGGCATCCACAGCATCACAGGGCATCCACAGCATCACAGGGCATCCACAGCATCACAGGGCATCCACAGCATCACAGGGCATCCACAGCATCACAGGGCATCCACAGCATCACAGGGCATCTACAGCATCACAGGGCATCCACAGCATCACAGGGCATCCACACCATCACAGGGCATCCACAGCATCACAGGGCATCCACAGCATCACAGAGCATCCACAGCATCACAGAGCATCCACAGCATCACAGGGCATCCACAGCATCACAGGGCATCCACAGCATCACAGGGCATCCACAGCATCACAGGGCATCCACAGCATCACAAGGCATCCACAGCATCACAGAGCATCCACAGCATCACAGGCCATCCACAGCATCACAGGGCATCCACAGCATCACAGGGCATCCACAGCCTCACAGGGTATCTACAGCATCACAGGGCATCCACAGCATCACAAGACATCCACAGCATCACAGGGCATCCACAGCATCACAGGGCATCCACAGCATCACACACTGCTCCAGTTGACAGCTTCAATGGCTAATTAGTAGAGAGATCGGTTAAGTGATCTGTTGGATGATTGGATTCGAGTTAGTTTATTGGTTTGAGGGATCGAATTGACAGTTGTAACCGAACAAGTGACTTAAATCCAGCGATTCAAATGCTTGTGTACCACATGTTATCTTAATATAACAGGCAGATAACTTCAGATATAATTAACAAGCCACATAAAGGCTCTGACACACAGCTGGCCCCTGGCTCATCCTGTACTTTGCATGATAGCAACTTAGCATTAAAGTTATTAATAATATTATAAGTTAAGCTCAACAAATAGATGAGTTTCTTAAGGCCGGGCTGCTGATGAGTTCACCATTCCTTTCCCACCCCGTCCCATCCCATATCCTTATCCTGATCCCCCCTTCCCAGTGCTATAGTCGTAGTGGCTTGGCGCTTTCTCCCGATAGTTCCCTTCCGTTCTGATGAGTTGATGTAGGATGTAAACTCTTGACCTGCAGTTTAGTTTGGAAAATCAGCGCTATTTCTGTTTAGACTTAGTGTTAGTTTAGGAGAGATAGAGAGAGAGAGAGAGAGAGAGAGAGAGAGAGAGAGAGAGGGAGAGGAAAGAGAGAGAGAGAGAGAGAGAGAGAGAGAGAGAGAGAGAGAGAGAGAGAGAGAGACAGAGAGAGAGGGGGAGAGGAAAGAGAGAGAGAGAGAGAGAGAGAGAGAGAGAGAGAGAGAGAGAGAGAGAGAGAGAGAGAGAGAGAGAGAGAGAGAGAGAGGGGGAGAGGAAAGAGAGAGAGAGAGAGAGAGATAGAGAGAGAGAGAGAGAGAGAGAGAGAGAGAGAGAGAGAGAGAGAGAGAGAGAGAGAGAGAGAGAGAGAGAGAGAGATAGTGGTGGTATCTCTGTCACAGTAATTATGTACACAACATTAACAGTTAGGTATATTAGTCTACCCGCACTGTTTGTGTGACTTTGTACATGACAATGAAAGTTCCAAACTGTGCTTACAATACTCACACTGTTAAGTGGTTTTTGTTTTTGTGCAGTTTTTCGGCCCCATTCTGTGTGATGTTAGGGTTAATTTAGTTAGGATAGGGAGGCTAGGTTGTGCGGATAGATTAGAATAGGTTTAGTTAGATTAGTTTATTTTTTAGGTTAGATTTAGTTCAGTTAAATTAGGTTTAGTTACGTTACGTTCAGTAATGTTTGTTTTTTCACATTTTAGTTTTGGTAAATTTAGTTACCTTTTTTTTATTAAAAAAAATGGCAAATGACGATGGGATTACATTACGTACGCGCGCGCGCGCGTGTGTGTGTTTACTAGTTGTGTTTTGTGTTTTGCGGGGGTTGAGCTTCGGCTCTTTCGGCCCGCCTCTCAACTGTCAATCAACTGGTGTACAGGTTCCTGAGCCTACTGGGCTCTATTATATCTACACTTGAAACTGTGTATAGAGTCAGCCTCCACCACATCACTGCCTAATGCATTCCACCTGTTAACTACTCTGACACTGAAAAAGTTCTTTCTAACGTCCCTGTGGCTCATTTGGGTACTCAGTTTCCACCTGTGTCCCCTTGTTCGCGTCCCGCCAGTGTTTAACAGTTTATCCTTATCCACCCTGTCAATTCCTCTAAGAATTTTGTAGGTAGTGATCATGTGTCCACTGACTCTTCTGTCTTCTAGTGTCGTGAGGGTCATTTCCAGTAATCTTTCCACATAGGTCATTCCTCTCGGCTTGGTGACTACCCAGATGGCAAACCTCTGAACCTGTTCTAACTTCGTTTTGTGTTTGACTAGATGTGGACTCCAAGGTGGAGCCGCATATTCCAGTGTTGGTCTAACTATACAAGGTTCTGAATGATTCCTTATGCAAGTTTCTAAAGGCAGCTCTTATGTTTTCCATCCTTGCATACGGCGCTGATGTTATCCTCTTGATGTGGGCTTCAGGGGACAGGTCTGGTGTGATATCAACCCCTAGATCTTTCTCTCGTTTTGATTCCTGAAGGTTTTCCTCTCCCAGCTGCTACCTTGTGTTTGGCCTCCTGCTCCCTACGCCTATCTTCATCATCACTTTGCACTTCCTCGATTTAAACTCCAGTAGCCATTTTTTGGACCATTGCTTCAGTCTGTCCAGGTCATTCTGTAGCCTCTTGCTATCCTCCACTGTCTTAATCCTTCTCATAATTTTAGCATCATCTGCAAACATTGAGAGGAATGAGTCTATACCTTCTGGAAGATCATTCACGTATATCAGAAACAGGATAGATCCGAGTACAGAGCCCTGTTGGACTCCATTGGGGACATCACGCCAGTCTGAGGTCTCACCCCTCACAGTAACTCTCTGCTTCCTGTTGTTTAGGTACTCCTTTAGCCATTGGAGCACCCTACCACTTACTCCAGCTTGTTTCTTCAACTATGCAACAGTATCATATGGGGTACTTCAACCCAAAACTGAATGAATGGTCCAACAAATGGCTACTAAAGGTCAACCCAAGTAAATGTAATGTAATGAAACTTGTTGGAGGAAATAGGAGTTTAGACACAGGATACAGAATGGAAGAATAAGTCCTTCAGGAAACGGACAGAGAGAAAGATCTAGGAGTTGATATCACGCCAAACCTGTCTCCTGAAGCCCACATCAAAAGAATAACATCGGCGGCGTATGCAAGGCTGGCTAACATCAGAACAGCCTTCAGAAACCTTTGTAAGGAATCTTTCAGAACCTTGTATACGACGTATGTAAGACCAATCCTGCAGTATGCGGCCCCAGCATTGAGCCCGTACCTTGTCAAGCACAAGACGAAGCTGGAAAAAGTTCAAAGGTATGCCACTAGACTAGTCCCAGAACTAAGAGGCATGAGTTACGAGGAAAGGCTGCGGGAAATGCACCTTACGACACTGGAAGACAGAAGAGTGAGGGGGAGACATGATCACAACCTACAAAAATCTCAGGGGAATTGACAGGGTAGATAAGGATTATTTAACACGGATGGTACACGAACAAGGGGACACAGGTGGAGAATAAGTACCCACATGAGCCACAGAGACGTTAGAAAGAACTTTTTCAGTGTCAGAGTAGTTAACAGGTGGAATGCATTAGGAAGTGATGTGGTGGAGGCTGACTCCATACACAGTTTCAAGTGTAGATATGATAGAGCCCGGTAGGCTCAGGAACCTGTACATCAGTTGAGAGGCGGGACCAAAGAGCCAAAGCTCAACCCCCGCAAGCACAACTAGCCTGTACAACTATGTGAGTACCCGGTACAAGTCATCAACCACTTCTATCCACCCGGTACAAGTCACCAACCACTTCTATCCACCCGGTACAAGTCACCAACCACTTCTATCCACCCGGTACAAGTCATCAACCACTTCTATCCACCCGGTACAAGTCACCAACCACTTCTATCCACCCGGTACAAGTCATCAACCACTTCTATCCACCCGGTACAAGTCATCAACCACTTCTATCCACCCGGTACAAGTCACCAACCACTTCTATCCACCCGGTACAAGTCATCAACCACTTCTATCCACCCGGTACAAGTCACCAACCACTTCTATCCACCCGGTACAAGTCACCAACCACTTCTATCCACCCGGTACAAGTCATCAACCACTTCTATCCACCCGGTACAAGTCATCAACCACTTCTATCCACCCGGTACAAGTCATCAACCACTTCTATCCACCCGGTACAAGTCATCAACCACTTCTATCCACCCGGTACAAGTCATCAACCACTTCTATCCACCCGGTACAAGTCACCAACCACCCCTCATCCCCCACGAGTCATCCACCCCCACCCACCCCTCTCTGACAACACCATTAAGGCTTTCTCAGTCCACAATATGTTTATTGTTTGTGATGTGTGTCTACCCGCCCCACACACACCGAAACTACGACGTTGGTACAACGTTCGAACAAGTTTTAATACCTCCTAACCAGTTATAACAACCAATATAGCAAGTTGTAACTACGTTCTAATACGTCATAAACACGTTAAGCCAAGATGTAACAACTTAATTACAAGTTGTAACAAGCAGAAAATAGAGACAGTTACGGTTTGTGTTTCCAGGGTATGTATGTATTAACACGATGTACTGAACGGGGTGAGAATAGCTTGAGCTACCTCATCCCTTTGTGTGGATTTTACCTCAATAAACTTATTTCAATTTCAATTTCAATTAAGGCTTCACTAACACTCAAAAACAGTAAACATTTCACTCCACATTCTACCATTGTGTTTCCAGCACTCCAGCTGACTCCTTATCTTGAGGTTATTTTGAGATGATTTCGGGGCTTAGCGTCCCCGCGGCCCGGTCCTCGACCAGGCCTCCTTTTTTTTACACACCCCCAGGAAGCAGCCCGTAGCAGCTGTCTAACTCCCAGGTACCTATTTACTGCTAGGTGAACAGGCGCATCCGGGTGAAAGAAACTCTGCCTATTTGTTTCCGCCTCCACCAGGGATCGAACCCAAAATCCCAGGGAGCCGGTCGGCCGAGCGGACAGCACGCTGAACTTGTGATCCTGTGGTCCTGGGTTCGATCCCAGGCGCCGGCGAGAAACAATGGGCAGAGTTTCTTTCACCCTATGGCCCTGTCACCTAGCAGTAAAATAGGTACCTGGGTGTTAGTCAGCTGTCACGGGCTGCTTCCTGAGGGTGAAGGCCTGGTCGAGGACCGGGCCGCGGGGACACTAAAGCCCCGAAATCATCTCAAGATAACTTCAGGACTGCGAATCAGAAGCGCTGTCCACTCAGCTGTCAGGCCCCTGACTCCTGAGTGAAGGCCTTGGGCACCACTCGCCTCAACTTAGTAACCCCAAATTAATACCACACAGCAACCCAAGTACGAAGAAACCTGAGATCCTCTGTGCCTAGAAACCCAGAAGGAGAGTTGAGTGTTGCTAGTTTATTGTGCACCCCATACTCATCCTGTGAGCGGTAGCGCAAAAAGGATTGACATCAGTTACGAAATGTCTCTGGAGGCTCCTCCTGAAGATTGTGCTACCAAGTGCCTCTTCAAGATCTCAAGATCTTGAGAAATCACGGATCCTCCCACTTGCTCCAGTTACTTTTGGGAAAAAATATATATTTTGTTGGCTTTAATGAAATTGATGGACTGGTGATGAATTCGAGGCGTTTTCTAAAGTAATATTGCATGGTGAATAGTGCTGTATTTTGTGATGTTTTGTGGACCCATTTTATGTTTTGTGGCCCCTTGTTGTGTTTTGAGGCCCCTTGTTGTATTTTGTGGCCCCTTGTTGTGTTTTGTGGCCCCTTGTTGTGTTTTGTGGCCCCTTGTTGTGTTTTGTGGCCCCATGTTGTGTTTTGAGGCCCCTTGTTGTATTTTGTGGCCCCTTGTTGTGTTTTGTGGCCCCTTGTTGTGTTTTGTGGCCCCATGTTGTGTTTTGAGGCCCCTTGTTGTATTTTGTGGCCCCTTGTTGTGTTTTGTGGCCCCTTGTTGTGTTTTGTGGCCCCTTGTTGTATTTTGTGGCCCCATGTTGTATTTTGTGGCCCCTTGTTGTGTTTTGTGGCCCCTTGTTGTATTTTGTGGCCCCATGTTGTATTTTGTGGCCCCTTGTTGTGTTTTGTGGCCCCTTGTTGTGTTTTGTGGCCCCTTGTTGTGTTTTGAGGCCCCTTGTTGTGTTTTGTGGCCCCTTGTTGTGTTTTGTGGCCCATGTGTTTTGTGGCCCCATGTTGTGTTTTGTGGCCCCTTGTTGTGTTTTGTGGCCCCTTGTTGTGTTTTGTGGCCCCTTGTTGTGTTTTGTGGCCCATGTGTTTTGTGGCCCCATGTTGTGTTTTGTGGCCCCTTGTTGTGTTTTGTGGCCCCTTGTTGTGTTTTGTGGCCCATGTTGTGTTTTGTGGCCCCTTGTTGTGTTTTGTGGCCCCATGTTGTGTTTTGTGGCCCCATGTTGTGTTTTGTGGCCCCATGTTGTGTTTTGTGGCCCCTTGTGTTTTGTGGCCCATGTTGTGTTTTGTGGCCCATGTTGTGTTTTGTGGCCCATGTTGTGTTTTGTGGCCCCTTGTTGTGTTTTGTGGCCCATGTTGTGTTTTGTGGCCCCTTGTTGTGTTTTGTGGCCCATGTTGTGTTTTGTGGCCCCTTGTTGTGTTTTGTGGCCCATGTTGTGTTTTGTGGCCCATGTTGTGTTTTGTGGCCCATGTTGTGTTTTGTGGCCCCTTGTTGTGTTTTGTGGCCCCTTGTTGTGTTTTGTGGCCCATGTTGTGTTTTGTGGCCCATGTTGTGTTTTGTGGCCCATGTTGTGTTTTGTGGCCCATGTTGTGTTTTGTGGCCCATGTTGTGTTTTGTGGCCCCATGTTGTGTTTTGTGGCCCATGTTGTGTTTTGTGGCCCATGTTGTGTTTTGTGGCCCATGTTGTGTTTTGTGGCCCATGTTGTGTTTTGTGGCCCATGTTGTGTTTTGTGGCCCCATGTTGTGTTTTGTGGCCCCTTGTTGTGTTTTGTGGCCCCTTGTTGTGTTTTGTGGCCCATGTTGTGTTTTGTGGCCCATGTTGTGTTTTGTGGCCCATGTTGTGTTTTGTGGCCCATGTTGTGTTTTGTGGCCCATGTTGTGTTTTGTGGCCCATGTTGTGTTTTGTGGCCCATGTTGTGTTTTGTGGCCCATGTTGTGTTTTGTGGCCCATGTTGTGTTTTGTGGCCCATGTTGTGTTTTGTGGCCCATGTTGTGTTTTGTGGCCCATGTTGTGTTTTGTGGCCCATGTTGTGTTTTGTGGCCCCTTGTTGTGTTTTGAGGCCCATGTTGTGTTTTGTGGCCCATGTTGTGTTTTGTGGCCCATGTTGTGTTTTGTGGCCCATGTTGTGTTTTGTGGTCTTGTGGATCGATGGCGTTTTTCAGCCCCCGTGTTGTGGCCCTGAGCGGTGCGGTGTGGCCCTGAGCGGTGCGGTGTGGCCCTGAGTGGTGTGGTGTGGCCCTGAGCGGTGCGGTGTGGCCCTGAGCGGTGCGGTGTGGCCCTGAGCGGTGCGGTGTGGTCGGCAGGCTCCCCAGTTATTGGGTTATATTGGCCGTGCGGACAGCCCGCTAATACAGTTTGTGTTGCCTGTATTGAACACACACACTCAATGGGTCTACGATGCCACCCATCCTCTTGACACACACACACACACACACACACACACACACACACACACACACACACACACACACACACACACACACACACACACACACACACACATGGGGGCCTCGTAGCCTGGTGGATAGCGCGGAGGACTCGTAATTCTGTGGCGCGGGTTCGATTCCCGCACGAGGCAGAAACAAATGGGCAAAGTTTCTTTCACCCTAAGTGCCCCTGTTACCTAGCAGTAAATAGGTACCTGGGAGTTAGTCAGCTGTCACGGGCTGCTTCCTGGGGTGTGTGTGTGTGTGGTGTGGGGAAAAAAAAAAAAAAAAAAAAGTAGTTAGTAAACAGTTGAGAGGCGGGCCGAAAGAGCAAAGCTCGACCCCCGTAAAAACACAACTAGTAAACAACTAGTAAACACACACGCACACACACACACACACGCACACGCACACGCACACGCACACACACGCACACACGCACATACACACACACACACACACACACACACACACACACACACACACACACACACACACACACACACACACACGCACATACACACAGAAATATGGAAGACAGCTAAAATGGTCCCAATATACAAAAAGGGTGACAGGCAAGAGGCACTGAACTACAGGCCAGTGTCCTTGACTTGTATACCATGCAAGGTGATGGAGAAGATTGTGAGAAAAAACCTGGTAACACATCTGGAGAGAAGAGACTTCGTGACAACCCATCAACATGGGTTCAGGGAGGGTAAATCTTGCCACACAGGTTGATAGAATTCTATGATCAGGTGACACAGATTAAGCAAGAAAGAGAAGGATGGGCGGACTGCATTTTTTTGGACTGTCGGAAAGCCTTTGACACAGTACCCCATAAAAGGTTGATGCACAAGCTGGAAAAACAGGCAGGAGTAACTGGTAGGGCGCTCCAGTGGATAAGGGAGTACCTAAGCAATAGGAAGCAGAGAGTTACAGTGAGGGGTGAGACCTCAGAATGGCGTGAAGTCACCAGTGGAGTCCCACAGGGCTCTGTACTTGGACCTATCCTGTTTCTGATATACGTAAATGATCTCCCAGAGGGTATAGACTCATTCCTCTCAATGTTTGCTGACGACGCCAAAATTATGAGAAGGATTAAGACAGAGGAGGACAGCTTGAGGCTTCAAGAAGACCTGGACAAGCTGCAGGAATGGTCGAACAAATGGCTGTTAGAGTTTAACCCAAGCAAATGTAATGTAATGAAGATAGGGGTAGGAAGCAGGAGACCAGATACAAGGTATCACTTGGGAGATGAAATACTTCAAGAGTCAGAGAGAGAGAGAAAGACCTGGGGATTGATATCACGCCAGACCTGTCCCCTGAAGCTCATATCAAGAGGATAACATCAGCAGCATATGCCAGGTTGGCTAACATTAGAACGGCCTTTAGAAACTTGTGTAAGGAATCTTTCAGAACATTATATACCACATATGTCAGACCAATCCTGGAGTATGCTGCTCCAGCATGGAGTCCATATCAAGTCAAACATAAGACTAAACTGGAAAAGGTTCAAAGGTTTGCCACCAGACTAGTACCCGAGCTGAGAGGTATGAGCTACGAAGAGAGACTACGGGAATTAAACCTCACTTCGTTGGAAGACAGAAGAGTTAGGGGGGACATGATCACCACATTCAAGATTCTCAAGGGAATCGACAGGGTTGATAAAGACAGGCTATTTAACAAAAGGGGCACACGCACTAGGGGACACACGTGGAAACTGAGTGCCCAAATGAGGCACAGATATATTAGAAAGAACTTTTTTAGTGTCAGAGTGGTTGACAAATGGAATGCATTAGGAAGTAATGTGGTGGAGGCTTACTCCATACACAGTTTCAAGTGTAGATATGATAGAGCCCAGTAGGCTCAGGAATCTGTACACCAGTTGATTGACGGTTGAGAGGCGGGACCAAAGAGCCAGAGCTCAACCCCGAGGTTGACAATCTTGTACACCACATATGTAAGACAAATCCTGGAGTATGCGGCCCCAGCATGGAGCCCGTACCTTGTCAAGCACAAGACGAAGCTGGAAAAAGTCCAAAGGTATGCCACTAGACTAGTCCCAGAACTAAGAGGCATGAGTTACGAGGAAAGGCTGCGGGAAATGCACCTTACGAAACTGGAAGACAGAAGAGTAAGGGGAGACATGATCACAACCTACAAAATTCTCAGAGGAATCGACCGGGTAAACAAGGATAAACTATTCAACACTGGTGGGACGCGAACAAGGGGACACAGGTGGAAACTGAGTACCCACATGAGCCACAGAGACGTTAGAAAGAACTTTTTCAGTGTCAGAGTAGTTAACAGATGGAATGCATTAGGCAGTGATGTGGTGGAGGCAGACTCCATACACAGTTTGAAGTGTAGATATGATAGAGCCCAATAGGCTCAGGAATCTGTACACCAGTTGATTGACGGTTGAGAGGCGGGACCAAAGAGCCAAAGCTCAACCCCCGCAAGCACAAATAGGTGAGTACACACACACACACACACACACACACACACACACACACACACACACACACACACACACACACACACACACACACACACACACACGTGAATAGGTTGCCAGCCAACATATCACTGCGGCAAGTTGTTTAGCTAGCCTCAAAAAGAGGCCTAGTAGGTACGTGTGGGAGGTATTGGTTTGATCAAGATATTCAGTCTCAAGCATGAACCAGCGGCACCACTGTAGCGACTCATCTACTAATCATCCTATACCCGGATGGAAAATAAATACCCAGGGCATAAACACAGTACCCAAGTTACAGTAGACCATCCCAATCTTGTTCTTGTAATGTTCTGTGATAGCCATCACCAGGTGTTCCAGGGAGTCTTCCCTGACCAACTTCATAAGAGATTTCTGCTATCTAAGGTTGATTATATTCCCCCTGGTGGCCACCCTGGGAAACTGCTGTTGCTCTCTGCATGATCAATGTCTTTCATATGTCAGTTATTTTGTGTCATGCGAGTGTGTATCTCAGGGAGAGAGGGAGGGAGAGAGAGAGAGAGAGAGAGAGAGAGAGAGAGAGAGAGAGAGAGAGAGAGAGAGAGAGAGAGAGAGAGAGAGAGAGAGGTAGGTAAGTAGGTAGGTAGGTATTTCCAGACTGAGGTATGACTAGTTAGATAAACTGACAGATAACAGAAGTCATGCAGGTTGCACAGCAACCAAATTTTTTACTTCTGCTGGAGTGAAAAAGATTTGCATGGCTGACTATGGCTCTTTCTCTCTGTCGCTTGATTGGAACTCGCTATTTACAACCAAGTCAGATTAGCAGTCAGCTACCTAAGCAAATTAGAGCTCTTGGACAATGTCAGAAATAGGAATTAGCAAATTTAATTGGATCTGTAGTTGGTTCTTGAATAGTAGGCGATAATGAAATTGGGAGTCTCACATTACCCTAAAACCTTGCGGCCAGCGGCGGTCGGACTGGGTGTTGGGACCGGCTCCTTCCCCAAGTGGAACGGTTAATTTACATGGCGATAATGAAATTGGGAGTCTCACATTACCCTAAAACCTTGCGGCCAGCGGCGGTCGGACTGGGTGTTGGGACCGGCTCCTTCCCCAAGTGGAAGGGTTAATTTACATGGTAATAACTCTGATTAACAATGAATTTCAATAGGCACTGGCCCGAAAATTGTGTAAAACTCATTTGGGTCTAATTAAGATTTGGAAGTAAAAGTTGTTGTTAATTCGATGAGTGCGCCCGAGGCTTGAGTAATGAGTACATCTACTCTTTTGTTTATGTACTTGCCATTCTGGGTTTGAATAGACTGGGCTCTAGCTTCTGGGCCCCGCTTCTTAATTGAGGTGTATCATAACTATTCACTTTGAAGTCATTGAGATTTATGTCTGGCTAATTTGGGGTCTGAGTGAATATTCGTTCTTGCTTCTCCCAAGCCAGACAGATTGTCTGCATGTCTGCTTTAGCGCTACTGAGTATCTTTGATGCTGTGATCACGTGTTCTCTGACTTTCCCCCTCCAGAGATGTGAGAATTCATTACACACAGAAATCACAATAGCGTGATGCATGAAATGAACAAATCCACAAGGGCCGTGACGAGGGTTCGAACCTACATCCGAGAAGATCCTAGTCCTCTCCAATGGGATCCTCTCGGACGTAGGTTCGAACCCTCGTCACGGCCCTTGTGGATTTGTCCGTGAACATTTATTTTTTAGCCCATCTTCCTATCTCTCAGATCCTCTAGATCTGAAGTCATTCTAGTGGCAGTCTTTTGGATTCTCCAGACTGTTTGTGGTTAACCGGTCGAGCCGAGCGGACAGCACGCTGGACTTGTGGACTTGTGGTTCTGGGTTCGATCCCAGGCGCCGGCGAGAAACAATGGGCAGAGTTTCTTTCACCCTATGCCCCTGTTATCTAGCAGTAAAATAGGCACCTGGGTGTTAGTCAGCTGTCACGGGCTGCTTCCTGGGGGTGGAGGCCTGGTGGAGGACCGGGCCGCAGGGACACTAAAGCCCCGAAATCATCTCAAGATAACCTCAAGATAACCAGGAGTGAGTTCCATGGTGGTGCCTCATACTCCAGTAATGGTCTGCCGCCTGCAGTGTATGGACAGAATTGGACTCCTTATTCCGACTTCTTCTCTGTGCTGATCTTATTGTTAAACTTGCGAATGCCGCTGATTTGTTAGTTTGTGTGTTGTTAGCGAGCGTCCGTTGCTTTTGTGAGGTGTTGTACTTGTGTTCCTTGTTCTCCTCCTTTCTCTTGCCAGGATCAATCACCTTTTATTTGCTGGGATGGAACCCCCACCTGCAGGGGGGGTATCCCTCATCCCCCACCCCTTTTGTCCAGACTCTCCCTCCTCCTCAACTCTTATGCCACTTCCCAAACATTGATTTTCCAAACTCCTCATTCACCTGCTTTCCTAACTTTCTCTTTCTTACCCCTCCAGTCTCCACACTTCCTCTTATATCTTGTCTTTCCAAACCCGTACCATTCCTCTCTCTTTTTATGGGGGGGGAGGGGAGGGGGCAGACTCTGTCCCCTCTATTCCCCCTCTTCCACCACCTTTCTCTCTCTCTCTCACCTCTCACAAACACTTCATTCCCTTCTCTCTCACTCACTCTCACCTCTCTATCAGCCCAGGCCGGAGGGCACCAAAATAGGAAAATCAAAACGGGAGCGGCTTTGAGTGGGTGTGCTCCGTACCGTCCGCCCACCACCATAAGAGTCAGTATTGCCTCACACACTTGAGGCATTAAGGAGTCTTTGGCTGAAACACTCGGAGGCGTCAACTTCTTCACCTTCTCAATGGGACTCGCCATTGTTTACAACCAACAGAAGCCATGGAAGTGTGAGTGTGTGGGGTGGAGTGTGTGTGTGTGTAGGGCGGGGAGGGGGGGGGGAGAAAGGGTTACTTGGTGTCTTCAATCAGGGGTCCCTCCCTCCCCCCCCCCCATCATCAAGGACCTGGATGGTTGGGGGGGGGGAGGGGGGTAATTAGATCACACTGATGAGCCAACACAAGAGAGGGGAGGGGGAGGGGGCTGGTGGAAGGGGGAGAGGGGAGGGGGGTAGAGGGGAGGGGGAAGGGGGGAGGGTATGAGCTGATGACAACATAGACTATACGACCGTACAGCGGTTGGAGACCAGATAGTTGTATTGAGTGTAACTTGAGTGTGAGCTGAGAGTGCGAGAATTGAGTGTGCGAGACTTGAGCGTGAGAGAGATGAGTGTGCTTGAGTTGAATGAGTTAAGAGTGAGTGAAACACTATGTAAGTGGGTTGTTGGATGAGTGTGTGAGATAGTATGTGAGTGTGTTTGCCGGACCACCTGGCCTCTGGACCACCTGACCACTGGACCACCTGACCACTGGACCACCTGGCCACTGGACCACCTGGCCACTGGACCACCTGGCCACTGGACCACCTGGCCACTGGACCACCTGGCCACTGGACCAACTGGCCACTGGACCAACTGGCCACTGGACCACCTGGCCACTGGACCACCTGGCCACTGGACCAACTGGCCACTGGACCAACTGGCCACTGGACCAACTGGCCACTGGACCACCTGGCCACTGGACCAACTGGCCACTGGACCACCTGGCCACTGGACCAACTGGCCACTGGACCACCTGGCCACTGGACCACCTGGCCACTGGACCACCTGGCCACTGGACCACCTGGCCACCGGGCCACTGGACCACCTGGCCACCGGGCCACTGGACCACCTGGCTACCGGGCCACTGGACCACCTGGCCACCGGACCACCAGCTAGGCCACCGGACCACCAGCTATGCCACCGGACCACCTGGCCACTGGACCACCAGGCCACTGGACTACCTGGCCACTGGATCACCTGACCACTGGACCACCAGGCCACTGGACCACTGGACCACCTGGCCACTGGACCACTGGACCACCTGACCACTGGACCACCTGGCCACTGGACCACCTGACCACTGGACCACCTGGCCACTGGACCACCTGACCACTGGACCACCTGACCACTGGACCACCTGACCACTGGACCACCTGACCACTGGACCACCAGGCCACTGGACCACCGGACCACCTGGCCACTGGACCACCAGGCCACTGGACCACCTGACCGCTGGACCACCTGGCCACTGGACCATCTGGCCACTGGACCACCTGACCGTGTCCAGCCATCCATCACCCACACCCACCACGTCCAGCCATCCATCACCCACACCCACCACGTCCAGCCATCCATCACCCACCACGTCCAGCCATCCATCACCCACCACGTCCAGCCATCCATCACCCACACCCACCACGTCCAGCCATCCATCACCCACCACGTCCAGCCATCCATCACCCACCACGTCCAGCCATCCATCACCCACCACGTCCAGCCATCCATCACCCACCACATCCAGTCATCCATCACCCACCACGTCCAGCCATCTATCACCCACCACGTCCAGCCATCTATCACCCACCACGTCCAGCCATCCATCACCCACCACGTCCAGCCATCCATCACCCACCACGTCCAGCCATCCACCCACCACGTCCAGCCATCCATCACCCACACCCACCACGTCCAGCCATCCATCACCCACACCCACCACGTCCAGCCATCCATCACCCACACCCACCACGTCCAGCCATCCATCACCCACCACGTCCAGCCATCCATCACCCACCACGTCCAGCCATCCATCACCCACCACGTCCAGCCATCCATCACCCACACCCACCACGTCCAGCCATCCATCACCCACACCCACCACGTCCATCCATCCATCACCCACCACGTCCAGCCATCCATCACCCACCACGTCCAGCCATCCATCACCCACCACATCCAGTCATCCATCACCCACCACGTCCAGCCATCCATCACCCACACCCACCACGTCCAGCCATCCATCACCCACCACGTCCAGCCATCCATCACCCACCACGTCCAGCCATCCATCACCCACACCCACCACGTCCAGCCATCCATCACCCACACCCACCACGTCCAGCCATCCATCACCCACACCCACCACGTCCAGCCATCCATCACCCACACCCACCACGTCCAGCCATCCATCACCCACACCCACCACGTCCAGCCATCCATCACCCACACCCACCACGTCCAGCCATCCATCACCCACACCCACCACGTCCAGCCATCCATCACCCACACCCACCACGTCCAGCCATCCATCACCCACACCCACCACGTCCAGCCATCCATCACCCACACCCACCACGTCCAGCCATCCATCACCCACACCCACCACGTCCAGCCATCCATCACCCACACCCACCACGTCCAGCCATCCATCACCCACCACGTCCAGCCATCCATCACCCACCACGTCCAGCCATCCATCACCCACACCCACCACGTCCAGCCATCCATCACCCACACCCACCACGTCCAGCCATCCATCACCCACACCCACCACGTCCAGCCATCCATCACCCACACCCACCACGTCCAGCCATCCATCACCCACACCCACCACGTCCAGCCATCCATCACCCACACCCACCACGTCCAGCCATCCATCACCCACACCCACCACGTCCAGCCATCCATCACCCACACCCACCACGTCCAGCCATCCATCACCCACACCCACCACGTCCAGCCATCCATCACCCACACCCACCACGTCCAGCCATCCATCACCCACCACGTCCAGCCATCCATCACCCACACCCACCACGTCCAGCCATCCATCACCCACACCCACCACGTCCAGCCATCCATCACCCACCACGTCCAGCCATCCATCACCCACCACGTCCAGCCATCCATCACCCACCACGTCCAGCCATCCATCACCCACCACGTCCAGCCATCCATCACCCACACCCACCACGTCCAGCCATCCATCACCCACACCCACCACGTCCATCCATCCATCACCCACCACGTCCAGCCATCCATCACCCACCACGTCCAGCCATCCATCACCCACCACATCCAGTCATCCATCACCCACCACGTCCAGCCATCCATCACCCACACCCACCACGTCCAGCCATCCATCACCCACCACGTCCAGCCATCCATCACCCACCACGTCCAGCCATCCATCACCCACACCCACCACGTCCAGCCATCCATCACCCACACCCACCACGTCCAGCCATCCATCACCCACACCCACCACGTCCAGCCATCCATCACCCACACCCACCACGTCCAGCCATCCATCACCCACACCCACCACGTCCAGCCATCCATCACCCACCACGTCCAGCCATCCATCACCCACACCCACCACGTCCAGCCATCCATCACCCACCACGTCCAGCCATCCATCACCCACCACGTCCAGCCATCCATCACCCACCACGTCCAGCCATCCATCACCCACCACGTCCAGCCATCCATCACCCACCACGTCCAGCCATCCATCACCCACCACGTCCAGCCATCCATCACCCACCACGTCCAGCCATCCATCACCCACCACGTCCAGCCATCCATCACCCACCACGTCCAGCCATCCATCACCCACCACGTCCAGCCATCCATCACCCACCACATCCAGCCATCCATCACCCACCACATCCAGCCATCCATCACCCACCACGTCCAGCCATCCATCACCCACCACGTCCAGCCATCCATCACCCACCACGTCCAGCCATCCATCACCCACCACATCCAGTCATCCATCACCCACCACGTCCAGCCATCCATCACCCACCACATCCAGTCATCCACTTCCCCACACACTTTGTCTCCGCGTGTGACAAAGTCATGTACTCCAGTAATAGTTTTTAGGACACCAAACTCTCACTTCTGTGGCTGTGGTACGCAGCTTTAAGCTGTGTACCACAGCCACTTCCAGGCATTCGCCACAGCTCTAAGTTGTGGCCAATGTTGCTTTGAATTGTGGGGGATCTCTAGCCTTTGGCTTGGCCTCGTAGCCTGGTGGATAGCGCGCAGGACTCGTAATTCTGTGGCGCGGGTTCGATTCCCGCACGAGGCAGAAACAAATGGGCAAAGTTTCTTTCACCCTGAATGCCCCTGTTACCTAGCAGTAAATAGGTACCTGGGAGTTAGTCAGCTGTCACGAGCTGCTTCCTGGGGGTGGAGGCTTGGTCGAGGACCGGGCCGCGGGGACAGTATAAAGCCCCGAAATCATCTCAAGATAACCTCAAGATTGGCTTTAAATCTGTATACATAACGCCATCGACTGACAGATCCGTCTGTTGACATCTCTACTGACAGATCCGTCTGTTGACATTTCTGCTGACAGATCCGTCTATTGACATCTCTACTGACAGATCCGTCTATTGACATCTCTACTGACAGATCCGTCTATTGACATCTCTACTGACAGATCCGTCTATTGACATCTCTACTGACAGATCCGTCTATTGACATCTCTACTGACTGATCCGTCTATTGACATCTCTACTGACAGATCCGTCTATTGACATCTCTACTGACTGATCCGTCTATTGACATCTCTACTGACAGATCCGTCTATTGACATCTCTACTGACTGATCCGTCTATTGACATCTCTACTGACTGATCCGTCTATTGACATCTCTACTGACAAATCCGTCTACTGCTGTCAAGAATGTTTGATGGCGGCAGGATACTATTTCTGTCACCAAGCGTCCCCTTCTGTTCATTGTTCTCCTGTCTGTTTATATAATGTTAAATGTTCTTGTTCTTGTTCACTGAGGGTTACATCTCCCCTTGTTCTCCATCCATATATCTCCGGGAATCTTTTTTCCCCTCTCACCTCAATCCTAGACACGTGAAATCAAACCAAATCAAATGTTTATTCAGGTAAAGTACATACATGCCCCTGTTACCTAGCAGTAAATAGGTACCTGGGAGTTAGTCAGCTGTCACGGGCTGCTTCCTCGGGGTGGAGGCCTGGTCGAGGACCGGGCCGCGGGGACACTAAAAAGCCCCGAAATCATCTCAAGATAACCTCAAGATAACATACAAGGTGAGATACAAAACATTGATGGATTTATAGATAGCGCTAGTACATACAATGCCTAAAGCCATTATTACGCAAAGCGTTTCAGGCAGCACGCTTGGAAAGCTGTCACAAGTAGTGTATTGTGAGGACTAATAATAAACAGAAGCTCCCCTATGACTCTGTAATATCCCCATTAGTCAAGCTATTATATATTAGCGATAAGACCTACCATTAATGTATGATGACTTACTGTAAATATGTAGCTCTTGTAATAGCACTTCCTCTGTAACTAGCGGACATTGTATCTATAAGGTGTGAAGGATAGATGAAATTGTTTATGTAATAATCTAAGATGAGGTCTGATAAAGACCTTTTGTGTCCTCTGTAATGCTTTTTGCGCTACGGCTCACAGGATGAGTATGGGGTGAACAATAAACTAGCCGCCTCCGGCGGCAATAATCAACAAAAAAATCTGTGTTTTGGTGGTTTGGATCCTCTGCAGCAGGGTAGTTGAGTGTGGCTTCTCAAGCCCACCAACTGACAAAAGAATAGAAGACAGACTAAGAGTGTGTCAACATCTTTAAGTACACCTGTGGACCTATCTCCTCCGATTTGACCTTACCGCCTGGTTGTTATTATATGATCATAATTAACATTTGAACAAGGGAAGGGAACTATCAGGAGAAAACGCCAAGCCATTACGACTATATAGCGCGTGGAAGGGGTCAGGATTTGGGATGGGACGTGGGGGGGGGAGGAGGAGGAATGGTGTCCAATCACTTGGACGGTCGGGGATTGAACGCCGACCTGCATGACGCGAGACCGTCACTCTACCGTCCAGCCCAAGTGGTTGGACAACAATTTTAACAAGATTACTAACTAATGCATGTTGCAAGCACAAACCCCCAAGAACCTTAAAGCAATTAGTGTTCATTAAAACACAAACACACACACACACAGGGGTGTGTGTGTGTTACAGGGGCCTCGTAGCCTGGTGGATAGCGCGCAGGACTCGTAATTCTGTGGCGCGGGTTCGATTCCCGCACGAGGCAGAAACAAATGGGCAAAGTTTCTTTCACCCTAAGTGCCCCTGTTACCTAGCAGTAAATAGGTACCTGGGAGTTAGTCAGCTGTCACGGGCTGCTTCCTGGGGTGTGTGTGTGGTGTGGGGGAAAAAAAAATAGTAAGTTAGTAGTTAGTAAACAGTTGATTGACAGTTGAGAGGCGGGCCGAAAGAGCAAAGCTCAACCCCCGCAAAAACACAACTAGTAAACACACACACACACATATGATGTGTGTGTGTGTGATGATGAAGACGATGCTAAAATTATGAGAAGGATTAAAACAGAAGAGGACTGTTTGAGGCTTCAAGAAGACCTAGACAAGCTGCAGGAATGGTCGAACAAATGGGTGTTAGAGTTTAACCCAACCAAATGTAATGTAATGAAGATAGGTGTAGGGAGCAGGAGGCCAGATGCAAGGTATCATCTGGGAGAGGAAATTCTTCAGGAGTCAGAGAAGGAAAAAGACTTGGGGGTTGATATCACGCCAGACCTGTCTCCTGCAGCACATATCAAGCGGATAACATCAGCAGCATATGCCAGGCTGGCCAACATACGAACGGCATTCAGAAACTTGTGTAAAGAATCATTCAGAACTTTGTATACCACATATGTCAGGCCAATCCTGGAGTATGCGGCTCCAGCATGGAGTCCATATCTAGTCAAGCATAAGACTAAACTGGAAAAGGTTCAAAGGTTTGCCACCAGACTAGTACCCGAGCTGAGAGGTATGAGCTACGAGGAGAGACTACGGGAATTAAACCTCACTTCGCTGGAAGACAGAAGAGTTAGGGGGGACATGATCACCACATTCAAGATTCTGA